>NC_089580.1:83581508-83748376 GCF_019320115.1 Miscanthus floridulus | reverse complement strand
CCCCCCCCCCGGTTCCTAATACGTTGATAGTAGGTGCACTCAACACATGACTAGTGATGCAAGAATGTTCAACTCAATCAACACCAATGGCAATGATGGTTATGATAGTATCACATTTGGTGACAATGGCAAAGGCAAGGTCAAAGGGCTTGGTAAGATTGCAATATCCAGTGACATGAGCATTTCCAATGTGTTGCTAGTTGAGAGCTTAAACTTCAATTTACTATCATGGCTCAATTGTGTGATCTTGGATTCAAATGCATATTTGGGGTAGATGATGTAGAGATCATAAGTGTAGATGGCTCTAACTTGATCTTCAAAGGCTTTGGATATGAGAATCTATACTTAGTTGATTTCAATTCTAGTGAAGCTCAATTGTCAACATGTGTTCACTAAGTATAGTATGGGTTTGTTATGGCATAGAAGGCTTGGTCATGTTGGAATAAAACAATTGAATAGATTGGTTAAGCATGACTTGGTTAGAGGCTTGAAAGATGTGTTTGAGAAGGATAAGCTTTGTAGCTCTTGTCAAGCTGGCAAACAAGTTGGAAATAGCCATCCTAAGAAAAGCATAATGAGCACTAGCAAGGCATTGGAGTTATTGCACATGGATTTAGTTTGGGCCAACACAATACACTGCATCGGTTGTAACAAATAGGGCTTTGTGATAATGAATGACTATACTAGATATACTTGGGCATTCTTTCTAGTGGACAAGAGTGATGTGTTTGCAACTTCAATCATTTGTCAATGGCATTCACAATGAGTTTGAAACAAACTATCAAGGAGAGTTAGAAGTGACAATGGTAGTGAGTTCAAGAAACAAGAACTGATAAATTATGTGATGATGAATTTGGAATTAGACATCAATTCTCGGCCAAGTACACTCCATAATCAAATGGTCTTGTTGAGAGGAAGAATAGAACACTTGATGGACATGGCAAGATTCAATGTTAGTGAGTACAATGTGAGTCAATCCTTTTTGGGCCGAAGCCATCAACACATGCTTGCTATTGTAGCAACGCCTATATTGTCACCCATTGAAAGAAAAAACACCATATGGAGCTCTTGAATGGTAGAAAGCCAACATTGCATATTTTTGGGTCTTTGGTTGCAAATGGCTATATCTTAAGAAGGGCACTAGATTGGGCAAGTTGAGAAGAAGGTGTGATGAAGGATTCTTACTTGGATACTCAACCACTAGCAAAGCATATAGAGTTTGGAATTTGGTAAGTGGTATTCTTGAGGAAGTTCATGATGTTGAATTTGATGAAACCAAGGGTTCCCAAGATGAGAAATGAGAACTTGAAAGATGTTAGAGGCATTCAACTTTCAAATGCCATGAAGAACATGGATATTGGTGAATTGAGGCCTAGGCAAGTGAATGATGATGAAGATGACAAGTGCAAGTGCTCTCTAACTCAAATGTGCAAGTGACACTAATCAAGCAAGTTCAAGTGGCTCTCATGATAATGAAGAAGATAAAGTGGCTAGTACATCATCTCAATCAAATGAATCATGCAAGTGCAAGCAATTAAGTTCCAATACTCCAACCAACCAATATTGCAAGAGATCATCCATTGGACATTATAATTGGAGATATTTCTAGAGGTGTACAAATAAGATCAAGATTGGCTTTATTTTGTGAGCATTTCTCAGTTGTGTCATCCATTGAACCAAAGAAGATAGAAGAAGCATTGAAGGATGTTGATTGGGTAAATGCTATGCATGAAGAATTGAACAACTTCACTAGAAATCAAGTATAGAAATTAGTGAAGAGACCAAAGAGACATAATGTGATTGGAACCAAATGGGTCTATAGAAACAAGTAAGATCAAGATGGGATAGTAGTAAGGAACAAAGCAAGATTGGTAGCACAAGGTTACACTTAAGTGGAAGGTCTTTACTTTGGAGAAACATATGCCCTGGTTGCTAGATTAGAAGTAATTAGAATCTTGCTAGCCTATGCTTGTGCCCACAACATCAAGCTCTATCAAATGGATATCAAGAGTGCATTTCTCAATGACTATATCATTGAAGAAGTATATGTTGAGCAACCTTCGGTTTTGAAGATGACAAGAAGCCCGACCATGTATACAAGTTGAAGAAGACATTGTATGGCTTGAAGCAAGCACCTAGAGCATGGTATAAAAGGTTGAGGAACTTCCTACTCTCTAAAGGGTTCATGATGGGTAAGGTTGACACCACTCTTTTCACCAAGAAGATTGGCAAGACTTGTTTGTGTTGCAAATCAATGTTGATGACATTATCTTTGTATCAACCAATCAAGACTTTTGTGAAGAGTTTGGGAAGATGATGGCTAATGAGTTTAAGATGTCCATGATTGGAGAGTTGAGTTACTTTCTTGGTCTTCAAATCAAGCAATTGAAGAATGATACATTTGTGAGTCAAGGCAAGTACATCAAAGACATGCTTAAGAAGTTTGGCATGAATGAGGCAAAGGTCATAAGTACACCAATGGGAACAAATGGCAGTTTGGATAGTGATGCAAGTGGCAACATGGTGGATCAAAAGTTGTATCGGTCTATGATTGGAAGCCTACTCTATGTGACCGCATCAAGGCCGGATGTCATGTTTAGTGTATGACATGTGTGCAAGATTCTAAGCCTCACCTAAGAGAAAGTCATTTGAAAGCAATAAAGAGAATATTGAGGGTACTTGAAGCATACACAAAATGTTGGTTGTGGTATCCTAAAGGAGCAAAGTTTGAGCTAGTTGGTTACTCCGACTCGGATTATGCGGGATGCAAGGTTGAAAGGAAGAGCACCTCGGGCACATGTCAATTATTGGGAAGATCACTTGTTTCATGGTCATCAAAAAAAAGCAAAATAGTGTTGCACTATCAACCACCAAAGCGAATACATATCCGCCGGTAGTTGTTGTGCACAAATACTTTGGATGAAGGCCACCTTGAATGACTTTGGAATCAAGTTCAAGAAAGTGTCATTGCTATGTGACAATGAGAGTGCAATCAAGCTAACCAACAATCCGGTTCAACATGCAAGAACAAAGCATATTGATGTCCACCACCATTTCATAAGAGATCATCAACAAAAAGGGGACATTTGCATTGAGAGTGTGGGCACTGAAGATCAACTTGCCGACATATTCACCAAGCCATTGGATGAGAAAAGGTTTTGCAAGCTAAGGAATGAGTTGAACATATTGGATTTCTCAAATATGTGTTGATGCACCCCCCCCCCCACTTATATGACATGCCTCTCCTTTGAGCAATCCAAGGTAAAAGTTGATTGGCATGCATACATCCTTTGCTAAGGACTTGTTTAGTGCATCTAGGCATTCCTCATGTCTTATAGGCTCATTCATGAAAATCAAATGAATTTAATGCTTGTATGGTACCACTATTGCTTCTGTGCTTGACTTAATCTAGTGGTAGCATATGATATGTTTATGGGCTTGTGAACCTAGTGTTTGATCTAGAAAATGAGCTATAAGTGTTTAACTCAACATGGTACAAGATAACCCTTGAAATGAGGTGTGAAGAAGCTTGTCCTTGGATCAAACCTAGTTAAATATCTTTGGCAAGTGTTTTAGATTGGACCAAATTTGGGAAAATGATCCTCACCCCATTGATTGACATTGATAATCTTAACCTATCTAAATTGAACCTTTGTGGTCATTGATGACAAAGAGGGAGAAGTATTGCACAAAGATATTGAAAAGTTCACATAAGGGGAGAAATATGAAAGTAAGGGGATCAATTAAAATTTTGAGTACACAAGTAGGGGGAGCAAGCTCATAAACTTGATTGGTGCATTTGAATGTGCATTTCATATGTTTGCTTGCATGGCACAAATTCTTAAATTAAAATTCTATGCTTGTGTGGTGTATGCTAGTTGTAGGTTTGATTGATGAAATAAAAAACTAGCATGCATAAGTTGAGTAACTAGATGTGTGTTTATATTGTGAAAACTAGACCCTTGCTTCTAATGTTGATCTCACGGGGTATTCTAGATTTTGTGAACGTCTAGTTACTAATGGTGCTAAGGATGGTATAATGGTGCACTCTGATTGGTATCACGCTTCAAAGGTCCATCTCTTATACCTTAGCATCATTTGGTAGACATTACTCTTACACAACTCAAATCCATGCATATGTGTATGCTTCAATCCAAACTCTTAGCACATATGTAGGGTGAGCTAATGCTACCATTTGGGGTTCATGAAACTTGTCCATATCCTTTTACACATGGTAAATATGCTTGGGCAAGCAACATGGATTCAAATGAATTTCAATTCATATCTTTGTGAAAGGGTTGTCATCAATTACCAAAAAGGGGGAGATTGAAAGCTCTAGTTTGGTTTTGGTGAATTGATTAAACCCTAAGTGCTAACCTAGTTTATTAAAGTGATCATGAGATATGTAGCACTATTCCAAGAGGTGGAGCAATGGTGAAGATCATGATGATGGTGTGGTGACTATGGTGATCAAGTGCTTGGCTTAGAAAAGAAGAAAAACAAAAACAAAAAGCTCAAGCCAAAGGTGAAACTTGATAGGAGCTTTTTGGTTTGGTGATCGAGACACTTAGCGAGTGTGATCACATTTAGGATCGATAGCCGTACTATTAAGAGGGGTGAAATTCGTATCAAAATGCTATTATCAAAGTGCCACTAGATGCTCTAACTCATTGCATATGCATTTAGATTCTAGTGAGTGCTAACACCCTTGAAAATGTTTGTGAAATTATGCTAACACACGTGCACAAGGTGATACACTTGGTGGTTGGCATATTTGAGCAAGGGTGAAGAAGTTGGAGTTGAAAAGGAGTTAGTCGCGCTGATCACAGGGTGACCGGCCGCGTCTGGTATTTTACTCCAGCTCGGGCAAGTGTTGAAGAGGTGACCGGACACGTCCGGTATTGGGACCGGACACATCTGGTATTTGGCCCGATGTGAGCAGCTGAGAAAGAAAGTAACTGAACTCTAACTCAGTTGTGTGACCGGACACTGATAGTCACTGTTCATGCGTCAGATCAAGGTGACCTGGATTGAAGAAGAGATTCAGGGGCGACCAAACGCGTTCGGTGTGAACCACTTAGCCTCGGTTTCTTGCACTATAATTGATCTAACGTTGGGTGTGTTCGGTCTGGTGAAACCGGAAGTGTCCGATCGCGTCTGAGCAGCTCTAGGGGCTCTCTAGACTCGACCTAACGTTCCCTCTCCTATGTCTAATCACTTCCTAATGGTGCGTTCGATCAGTTGTGTTAGAGTGTGACAGAGAGAGCCATTGGGACGCCAATGGCTAACTCATTTGAAGGGGACACATGGCTTCGCGGCAGCGACCGGACATGTCTGGTCGGTGCGCAGACAACCCAATCAGTGAGCCAACGGCTCTATTGTTTGGGGGTGTCTATAAATATCATTTGGCCGGCTCTAGCTCACTCTCTTGGCCATTTGCATTGACATAGCAACCTTGTGAGCTTAGCCAAAGTCCTTCTACTCATCTCCATCATTGATTCATCATCTTTGTGAGATTTTGAGAGAATCCAAGTGCATTGCTTGAGTGATTGCATCTAGAGGCACTTGGTGTTTGTGTTTCGCTATGGGATTCGCTTGTTACTCTTGGTGGTTGTCGTCACCTAGACAGCTTGGAGCAGCGAGGATCGTCGAGCGAAGGAAAGTGTTTGTCTCCGGCTCTGATCGTTGTGATTGTGAGGGTTTCTTGATCTTTCCTCGGTGGAGAGCCAAAGGGTACTCTAGTGGATTGCTCGTGACTTATGTGATCCTCATCTTGTGTTGGTTGTGTAGCACCTGGTTGTGGGTTTGGCGTGTGATGCCAATTAGCGCGTGAACCTTCAAGTGAGTGAATCACCACAACGAGGACTAGCTTGCCGGCAAGCAAGTGAACCTCGGTAAAAAATCTTGTGTCATCATTTTCTGAGGATTTCTTGGTATTCATTGTGATTGATTGTGATCATCTTGTGATTGGCTCACTCCTCGACATGTCGGCATAATCATCACCATCCCCTCTTGTATTTACATTCCTAGTGTGTAAGCTAAGTGTTTTAGTGTAGTTAGTTTTGAGAGCTAGCTTACGTTGGGTCTAGTGGTTAGTGAGGCTCTTTAGTCAGTCTTTGAGAGCTTACTAACTTAGTGTAGTGACATAGCCATTGTGTGGATAAGGACTATAACAACTAGAATTGTGGTAGGTGGCTTGCATTTTTAGTAGGCTAGCGCAACACTCGCTTCTCCATTTATTTGACTAACCACATTGCTTAAGTGTTGCTGTAGAATTTTTTATAGGCCATTCACACCTCTCTAGCCATTAGGACCTTTCAGTTGTGCTACTGCCTGATGGTTTTCGTCTCTTGCTGATCGATTCTACGGTTTCTCGGTTCGGCTCCAGGTAGACACCGAGCACCGAGCTGATGACCGAAGTTTGCTGATACAAAAACGAAAACCGATACTTTAGTTCGGTGGTCGATTTTCGGCTTAAATATGCCCACCCTGAATCTTGTTGATTGAGTGTTTTGAATGTCTTTCTTGAGTGATACGTACATATTCAGTTAAGATTGGGCATAATGACCATTGACCAATGTGCATGATGTTGCTATTGGTGATCTTCGATGAGCGGTTATGGTTTCGCTATCGATGGGAACGTCGTCTACCACTGAAAGCACAATGCCGTTAAATCCTGGAAAATTCGCTCAACCTGAGATGCTACTGAGGCTTCTATAACCACTAGGTTACATGCCCTTTCGCTATCATGGTCCCGTTCTGGTATGGTAGTACGGACACATCCCAAAACATCTTTGGCCATTCAATACCTGCATAGAATAATTTTGAATTGTTGTACCTTGTGAATTTGGGAGTTGTGTTTGTTGTGGAGTCCATCTCAATTCCAAGACAATAAGCCTTGTCTATGGTTTGACCATCACGAAGCGCATGCTTTGGGAGTTTGGCGTCCAACTAATAATATATATTGTGGAACCTGTGAATTGTGATCTTTTATTATGCTACGTCATCAAAGAAACAATAATCGACCATCCATTGTGTTAACTAACTGTAGTGTGACAGAGTATTGGCTAAACGAGTTTAATTAGTGTAGTGGCATAAAGAACGAGTGAGTCAATTCTTGATCCTACATCGGGAACTATGCCGGATCTTCTCGTGTGGCGTGGGGGCATAGATATATAGGGACCACTATTATCATCCTTTCTGGTTTGAATTATTGGAACACAATCCAAATATATACTCCCTCATTATGCTTTTTCTAGATGCGATTTGCTATGTATCTAAGCATCTTATATATACATTTTTTTAGCATAACATAATATATATACATTGATAAGTAGGAAAAAGCTATATAGCTATAAAAATTAGACCAACTTACAATTAATAGAAGTATTAATAACTTTGCAGAGACAGGTGTAGATTTTTTACCCAAGTATTGATCTTATTTGTTTCTATAAACTAGATGGACTCTGACCATTTCAAATTTCAATGCTAAATAAAGATGGGTCTTTCATCTAGATGTGTCGGTACTTAAGCTTTTTAAAACTTTGATCAGCATTAGGTACTAAAGAATGTAATTCCAACACAGTATTGAATCAGTTTTTTATTTTATTTAAGTTTATAACAAGTTATTAATATTTATAATCTTAAATAATTATCATGAATTATATTTATCATCAATATTTTTGTTGTATATCTTGGTTTCATAAATATTGATATTTTTTAAACAAATTGCTTAAATTTGGATAATATAAATAAAGACAGGAATATGATCGCATACTTTTCAGGAAGGAGGCAGCAAGGTACTTCCTGTGTCTTAAAAAAGATGCAATTCTAAAACATTGTTATGTTAAATTATGTCAAGTTTAACCAAATTTATATAAAATGTCAGTAATATTTATCATACTAAATAGGTACGTATTCGTCATGAAACGTACTTTCATAAATACTTATTTTGTGTTATAAACATTGATTTTTTATCTACATATTTGATTAAACTTTAGACATTTTAATTGAGAATGTATCTGGAATTTCATATTTTTGGATGGAGGTAGTACTTAGATCCCTCGTCAATCAAAATTAAAAACTGATTTGGCTGTTCGGCAGTAATTTTTTAAGAGGTCTGTCAAATAAAAGAAGTGCAATTACCGTTTAGTAATATAATACAATATGTATCTACGACGAATTAAACGCGCCGTGTTCAGCGTGGACCGGAAGGGTTGGTGGCGAAAAAGAAATTGCCAGTCAGACAAGCAAGAACACTGTGCACACAGAAACAAACAGCACGACACAGCGGCCGCCCGCTTCTAGAAGGCGCACTCACCTACCAACAAAGCGATGAAATGAAATGGAGCATTTGTATACTCCATTTGGCATGATCCCCCTGAGTACTAGTACATCAGAAGCAAGCAAACAAGATTCCTGGACAATTCTATTCGTCGGTTCATCGTGCCCATTTTCGTCGTGTTCGCTGGAATTTATTAGCCTGATTTATCAGTTATGGTATAATGTTTTTCTCTCATAATAATTGATGGTAGGTGACGGGAGAAACGGTGCAAATCCAAACCAACTTTATTTCTATTGGTCCATGACTGATCAAATTATTGGTAATTCTATATATTATTGAACCACAATGGCGGATTGAAGGATTCTTCATTGTCATCAGATGTCTGGCTTGCTCGCTCTCTATGCGTCTGTCACATTCACAGTTGTTGCTACAATCCGGTATATCAAATTTGAATAGATGGATGCTTGAGTACCTATTTGTATTGAATGAAAGATCAGTCTACTGTTTCTTCATAGGGGTCCAAGTAGCCATTTTTGTTGGTTACAAGTATTATTTATTTTTCTTACTTCATATCGTTCCATTGTTTTCTTTCCCAATTGAAATGAAATCTAACTAAACTCTATTCATTGATATACCATGGGCCATAGGTGGCAATGGTTCCGGTAATACATGGCTGAGGGCATCCGGATGGACGGACCGACACCCGTGCGCGTTACGTCCAACCCAAGAAGAAAAGAGGAGTGCACAGTTATAGTCAGGGGGTCGGCACCTGTCGACGAAATATGGTCGGCAGTCTACCTAGGGGTATGCCCAAGGTAGTAGATTATCGGCAGACAGATGCGCAAGCTACAAACAAGATGGTGACGCAAGACAGACACGAGATTTTATCCAGGTTCGGCCGCCGTGAAGGCGTAATACCTACGTCATGCGCCTGATTGTATTGCTGTATGTCAATGAGAGATGTTTTTTAGAGGGGTCCCCTACCCGCCTTATATAGTCCGGGGGCAGGGTTACAGATCTAGAAACTAATCCTAACCATTTACAATTGCCATAGGTGGCCGGATAAGGATTCCTATTCTAACCAACTAGGATCTTGCTTGATATCCAAATCTGCCTTGATTCCTTGCGCGGGACTCCGGACAGATTGGTCGGGCCGCGCGTCGTCTTCTAGTGGGCTAAACCCCCTGGTCCGGGCCAGCCCAAGCCAAGCCGTAAGGGTATAGGGGGTTAATACCCCCACAGCACCCGTCCTTTCTGCGTAGCAGCGAATGGGAGCCCGTGCGGCCACTTGTTTGGGGTGCATACGGCGCGTGGGAGCCCGTGCATGCGCATGACCACAGAGAGAGGATTGGCTACCTGCTGCTCAGCTGCTGGCTGGACCAGCCGGCTAGGCCCCTAGCCGCATGCGCCTAGGGCCGCAGGCCTCCCTGCCACGCCTGATCTCTGTTGCCTAGCGCCTAGGCCTGCTGCTCCATGCCATGCTGCTCTTCTCTCTCCGTTGTCTACGCTCAGGCCAAACTGCCCCTACTGCATGTTGCCTGCCGCATTGCTGCTTTGGCCGACCGGCTTAGGCTCTTAGCCAGTTGCAGGGCTAGCTAGGTGAAAGGTTCTTATTTGGTTTTGGTAATTGAGTGACAACCTAGGTGGACTAATGTGTTTAAATGTGTGATAAATAGGTGATTAGTCCGCAGGTACACTAGTGTGAGCAACTCATGCCATGATGGTAAAGATGGCTTGGATTTGCTGCAAGGCTCACACATGTGATGATGGAGCTCATTGCATATGAGACATGACATAGAGTCATGTGACTAAGGTGGAGAAGATCAAGACAAGACTTGGCTTGATGGACCGGTTGCAAGCATGAAGGGCAAGTTGGAGGCTTTGGAGCGATGGATCACGTGGCGGTGAAGCTTGAGTAAGACTTGGCACCGATGGACGAAGGCAACGGTGAAGAGCAAATGAAGTCAAGATCGATGAACCAATACGATTATGTGATGATATGAAGTGGATCATATCATTTGTGATCATATTGGTGCATGTGTTGCATCAACATTGGAGAAAATAGAATGGAATGCGCAAGGCAAAGGTGTATCCTATAGGGCATTTTATTTCACCGGTGATAGGTGTGTAGAGAAGTTTATGACCGGGTTTAGGATAGATAGCTGTACTATCAAGAGGGGAAAACTTATTTGCATATCGGTTATCTAGTGCCACTGGGGTGATCTAACTTTGCATCGTTGCTAGGATCGAGTGGCATGGTGAATTGAGTGACTAATCCTTTGGAAAACATTTGTGAAAAGTTAACAAACATGCACAAGATGGTGAACACATAGTGGTGTTGGCACATCTACAAAGGAGGAATTGTTGGAGGTGATTTGGATCAAGTTGAATAGGAAAATGAGATGAAAAGAAAAAGTTTGGGTTGTCTGAGGGTCAGAAAACGCAACTAAACTTGCAGCTAGCGCGTAGCCCAGCCTGGGGGGTGGCACCGCCATTTCTAGTGTGCACCGCCCCCCTAGGGCAGTGGCACCGCCACCCTAGGCAAGGTGCACCGCCACCCCCTGCAGCGTACCCAAATCAGCACAGCTACTCTTTCGTATTTTGGGCATAACTCTTATCTCTGAACTCTGATTTCGATGATCTTGGACTTTTCGGAAAGCTAATGAAATGCTCTACAAGATTGATCTAGTGGTTTTTGGTTTTGAGCTGAAGAGGGCACTGCCATGGTCACTGGACTGTCCGGTGGTGGCACCGCCATTTTTTCTAGAGAGTGCAGTTTTCACGGGTTGGCCTGGGTGGTCACTGTAGCAGAACCGTCCAATTTTTAAGAGCACAAGTACAATAGCAGCCCGCAAGCGGTCGTACTGTTATACTTGAGCCCATATAAACCTGGTAGTCCGTCGAGTACCATGAAGGGTCATGATTCAACCAACATACAACCAAGATCGTACATGATTCAACATACATGTCACACGTTACATAAATATCACAAATACAGTTCCATACATCAGAGTATGATTAAAAGTTATTACAAACTAAGTTCAAATAAAGTAGTAGCGAAAGCAAATAGAGTTTGAAACCAACATCTGTCATCACTGTTCAAATATGGTGCCAGCTCATGATCACATTTCCACAAAAGCATAAGAGAGGGATTAACAAGAAACGCCTTGCCCAAAGCCCTACTCCTAGTCCACGGCGGGACAGAAGCAATTCTTACAGTAGCCATGATATATCGTATTATCTGCAACAATGAGAAATGAACCCTGAGTATAAGAAGGTACTCAGCTAGACTTGCCCATCATAAACCAAAAATAAAGTGACTCCAAGGATTATGCAAGGCTTTATAAGTGGAGCTAGCTTGACAATATTTTGCATAAAAAGCCACTAATTCAACTATACCTTTTATAATTCGGTCATGAAGTTAATTATAGCTATTCATCTCTAGATTAGCGACTAACCTATGCCAAACATGTGGTATATCATTTAGTAGCATAACAATAATAACCATAGCCGGTGTAGTAATTCCATGTTCTCCATAACCATCATTCCATAATACACTTACTATAATGCTGGAGCTAGCCAAGTTTCTCACTGTTTGAGAGAGACGACGATTCGAATCGATTTCAACCAGCCAGGAATTTATTTCTAACACAAACCCAGACCGACCAGATCAACGGTTACCTTAGGTCACCTTTGGTACAACTCAGGTCCATATTTCATAGGTTTGACTAGCGCCACATAATTAGGGACAACCAGCTGCTAGGACGATCGGACTACCCAGCCCTTGGGCTGACATCTGGCTCCCCACACATCCTTACTACCATCCAGAGTGCGCACTTTTATAGAATGGGCCTAGCATGAGTTGAGATACTCGGCTTCGCGGTCGAAATGAGTTATCCAGCGAGCTAAGTGAGAGGTATGGATTCAATCTAAACAAAAGTTCCTACAATGGTACTGTCCTTAAACGGCACAGACGGAATCGTATGAGTCAACCTATGCATAGACTCCTCTGACCTCTAGTTATATTGCCCATGGTTCTTTTGCATGATAGCAAATATAGCCAACCATGGTTCGGTATCCACCTATATCTCACAGGTGACAGGAAATCACCTGACTTCTACCGGTCTAAGCATGGCTCAGCATATATTCGATCCTAGACCTACATAGGGTTAAAGGTATAATCCTAGTATATATATCTGGACAAGGTGGTGATATGCATCAAGTGTTTTTAGTCAACTCTTATAACCTAATGTATCAAATATAAAAGGACTCAAGTGATATTTTATAAAACATGGGAGACTTAGAATGCTCCGGGGCTTGCCATTGATAAAAGAAGTTTGCCTGTGGTCTAGGCACTTGGGTAAGTCTTCAAGAGTTTGCTCCTCTCCTTTTAGAGCTACAGCCTGAGGTGCCTCCTATTGTTCCTCTGGCTCTTCTTCAAACTCCAACAGAGTTATCCCTTCAGACGATCTTATATGCATGAGCACGGAATAAGATATCATGGATGCATATATAATGACATGTATAATGTGATATGATGTGATGAATGCATCCTCATAAGTGTTCTCAATAGCATTGCATTAAGGTGATAACAAGTTACATTTTCTTTTACTGAGTAGGTGCATATCTCTTCTCTAGTAACTTAAACAAACACTTATGTAAATCATTTTCTGGACTACAAGACAGCAACCACTTGTTTTGACCATAACTAAAGTTATACACATCAAAATAATATGGTTGTCGACATTATAGAAATCTTATTAAATTGCGTACAACTTTCTTTGAATCATCTTATTCTGATTCAGCAATTATTTAGGTCAAACAATTCAATCTTTCAGATCTATATAGAGAGTAAGCATTTCAGATAGCTGACTTCTAATAGCCATAATTCTTAAAACATAAGACCTATGACTATGAAAATTTAACACAAGGTATATAAGTAAGTTATCTACAACTTTGTTATTAACCATCTTTACAGAAAAGATCACAATCATCATAAAATCATCACCACAACAGAAACTACACATGCAGTCATCTAGTTGAATTATAAAGCAATAATTAACTAGTTGCCTATAAAAAATACTTCTAAGCCTCACTAATAGTATCAACAGATTATATGCATCACACACACCACATAAAACATCATGGTTAAGCCTAACTAATTTATTTATATTCATTTATTAATTTCCTTAGATAATAAGATGATTTACAGAGTAAATATTTCTAGTTTTCAATAAATTCCTAAAAAAATATAGTAGGCTACGCATGACCCTAATAGTATACTGTATGAATTTCATGTCATTTGGATAAGTATAGCTACCTTTACAAAAATGACAAGTTACATATGCTTAATTTAGCAAAAATAGTTTAGCATAGTGAAAAGTGTCGAGCATTAGATTTAATATTTTTCTTATTTTCCTCCTAGCATAGAAATACTGTGTAAAAATTTGCATGATCATATGTTATGTATTTTTACCCCATTTAACTTCACTAGTAACTAGCAATTAATGAAGATTAAATAGGAAGACCATATTTCAAGTATTCCTACTGTAGGTTTAGTATTTTTCCGAGCTAGAGCATGTCAACACAAGACCAGCAAAATTGGAATCACAATTTTATCACTTCCTAGCTCAAGTTATGCATTTTACAAGATATAAACTAATTTAAAAGCACTTATCTTTCTTAATTTAATTCTACTAGAAAAATACCCTAAATAGTAGATTTCATATTTTTATTAAATAGTACACTTCAAGATGAATCTAACAAAATTTGGTTCACCCCATTTGGATACTCCAAGCTCCAGATATGAATTTTTGAAGTTTGTATTCAAATCTATGAAATTAATTCAAAAACCAACTAAACCCTAAATGCTATGTACACCTGGTCTACTAGACCCATGGTGGCTGACAGTGGGGGCCTATAGGTCAACCTGGCCCCATGCGCTAGTGAGACCAAGGCAGAGGTGGCGGTTGACTGGCAAAAAGCTCGCCGACGATGAGGTCATCGGCGGTAATGTCACCCCCGATGTGTTCCCCAACCCATTCCGCATGTACGGGTGCCCTTGGTTGGCTCAGAGGCTTGCCAAAGCTAGCTCAATAGTGGCCATGGTTGACGACGGTGCTGTGTTTCGGTGGGCTCATCGTCTCCGGCGACAACAAGCCAAGGCGAGCACTGCTGCAGCTTCAGAGCTACCTAGTGATGACCTAGGGTTAGGTGAGGGTGACGGTGGAGCGGCGGTGAAGCTTGGCCGCATGTATGGCAGCACGGTGACATGAACGTAATGGCAGCACGGTAGTGTTTGGCTTCGATGAGACTGGCATTGGCCTTAGGCTTTGATGAGATCTAGCTCTAACCTAACCCTAACGTCTAGAAGCACGCAAGGAAGAGAATCGGGCATGCACAGCCACTGCTACATGCATGGCGGTGGTGCTCTTGGCGATGGCGCGATAATGATGATGGTCCATAGGCCTTTACCTTGGCTTGGGTTAAGGCAATGGGTGGCTGGCGAGGTGGAGGAGGTGATGACCAAGCGATGCACGCGAGCAATCAGACAATGGCGTGGTGGCGATAGCAAGCGAGCTCGGTGGAGGTACGGCGGCGATGGCATGGCGCTGTGGTTCGCTCGGGCATGGCGAGGGTGAGAGGGAGACGAGGCAGAGATGAGTGAGAGCGAGCGAGGAGGGAGGGCACGTGAGTGAGAGTGGAGAGCGAGCGTCCGACCTCTTCTCCTCTTCAGCATGCGGACACAGGGACATGGCAGATGTGTGGTCAGGCAAGCGGCGACATGCGGTGCGTGGCTCCTGGCACGATCAGCCATGATGTTGGCTAAGGTTTTGAACCGGCGAGCTCCATTTAGTCGACCGAAACTCAATTTTTCGACCTCCTAATCTCCCAAACCGTGGTGAATCAGTGAAAACTTCATTAATACAAAGTGTAGAGCTACACGAGTACTACAAGATTGATTAAAGGAGTTTTATCTAAATCACCATGGTTTTCTAACTACAAAGCTCTCAAGTGGGGCTACTTTGAAACTGAAATCAGCATTCTACACTTAGAAAAATTGTCACAAAATAGCATTTTGTTGATAGTTGTGAGCTCTATTTGACCATGTTAGACTCTGATTCAGCTCATGACCCTTAAATAAAGTTTGTTACACATGACAAGAACTACAACTTTTATTTAGGTCACAAGCCATGCAAGCTCTCTAAACTACTATTCAACTTTAGTCAAACTAGCATCATGAAAATGGCATTTCAAAGTAAACCAACACTTAGATGCAAAATTGGCTTAAGTGATGAATATAAACATTGTTCCATATATCATTCTAGATGTGTCTATGGTATTTTGGTGACCTCACAACCATATCATGCATTGGTCACATATGATTACAAGCATATGCATATATATAATCAACATCACATGTGATAATGTATAAAGAATGAAATGAAATTTCATATGCTCATGCTCATGAATGCTTGGATGATGCTTGTGCTCATTAAATGCAAATGCCAAATGCAATGCTTAACACTGGGGTGTTACAGTCACTACCACCCCTAGGGTGGTGCACCGCCACCCTATGTTCGGTGCTAGGGGCTCAACGGCTAGATCAAATTAGCTGTTGGGACTTGACCATTGGAGGGGCACCACCCTATCTGGTGCCAGGCACCACCCTGTCCGGTGCCCTCGCAGAAAAGGAATACTTTGCTCTAATGGCTCTATTTGGTTTGGGGGCTATAAATAGAGGTGGAGCTTGGCCTTGGGCTGGTTGCTGAGCACCCTTAAGCCTTGGTGGCTTGTATAGGTGTGCTTGGGAGCCCTCTAACTCACATACGCTTGATAGTGATCATCCGATTGAGTGTGAGTGTGATTCTAGTGTGATTGCATTATGAGAGTGCATCAAGTGGCACTAGGTGATTGTGGCAGAACCATCGGAAATAACACGCTTATGGAGGTGTTGGTCTTCTGCCAGACACTAAACACCCCAAAAGCAAGCTACATCGAGTGGTATCCGTCGGGCACACCCCAAGGGAGAACCCAAAAGATCCACATTTTCCCAAGGATCCAATAATGAGAACAAGTTACAATACTTGTCCATTTCATACATCAGAGTTTCTTAAAAGTTACATTATTACATTACCAAATGTCAGAGTGCGGAATGATAGACAATAGAATTTAAAATAAACATCTAGCGATAAGAACGAGGATCCGTCTGAGCCCACCAGAAGAATCCTCCATACAAAGGTACTTCTCATGCATTACCTGCAATAGGGGTAAATAAACCCTGAGTACACAATGTACTCGCAAGACTTATCCGACTAGTGGGAATAATTTCCCGACTCCAAGGAATATGATAAGCTTTATGGTTTATTGGTTTTCTTTTAGTAGAAAGCAATACTAATAGTGAGTCCTTATTTATGTTATTATTATCATCTATATTAAGTTATTATCTATCTAGTCTATATAAGCACATGTTCTACTTTCAAGCAAGAGTTGAGCAATCAGTTCCATTTCATCACCTTTTATCTTTCAGTTCTTACTACGGTGCTAGACACAAAACAAGCCATACTGGATTGCCCGGTGATTCATGAATCAATGCCCCCAGCTGGGTACCCCAAAAACACATGCCCCGCTTGCACTCCAGGCACAAATAGGACTAACCCATCACCCTCCTATCCTGGGTGTCTTGGTCCCCGTCCAAACTTGGACTCCAAGCCCCCACTCATGAGGCCCGAACTTAGTGTGGTGCAAGGACCTCTACCATCCCTGCCTCCAATCAGTCGGTCTAGAAAGAGCTGGATCCATGACAAGAGAGCAACGAGTCTTCCCTGCGCCCATACCCAAGTATGTGCTCGGGATAATAAATCTGTGACTTGCCCATGATGCCTTATGCAACGAACAGTCCTTAATTGACATAGATAGGGAAAAAGTATAACCGAGCTATGCCCTATTGGCCGTAGGACAAAACTCCTGACACCCACCAGTACCCAAACCATATCCCTGCCCGGTCACCATTTTTCCTTTCCATCATTTATCATGAGTGATCATAATTATCACCTATTTGTGAGTAATGATAGGTTACCCATGCTACCGAAATCCTAAGCATAACAGCTACTTGACCTGCACTAGTAGGACTCATAGGTAGATATATTCATGCATGTAGTTTCAATAAAATGCCTGTAACGTAAATGCATATCATAGATATATATTCAGTTATCATTAAAATAGGGGTTATGCACCGGGGCTTGCCTTGGGCAGGCGATAGGTCAGCAAAGTCAGCAACAAAAGGCTCTGGGGCTCCCTCCTGCATGAGGATCTCCTCCTCGTACTCCTCAATGTCTTCCTCGCACTATTGTTCATCCACAGGCATGAACTCTACCAACTCATGATCTACATGCACGAAATGATGATGCAATACTTAGTAATATGGTAACAACAACTCTTAAAATAAAAATGCATCTGTTTAACTACTAGCTAGTGTTACCGGCTAAGGTATTAAGTTACCTACTGTTACCACTAACAAGTACGAAGCATGACATACATTATCACAGCAACTAAAGGTATTCTTACTCCTAATACCGATTTCATCTATATATGATAAAACAAGGATAATAGCTACTCTATTTATCAACTTACTCTAGGGCTACAAAATTTATAGCAACTACATAATAATCTAGTGAGCCTACTGTAATATTTTCATAGCGATATCTATCACCAATTTCCCACAAAAATTCCTATAAATATTAATCTACATAATACTAAGCTCTCTAGTTTGGATTTATGAGCCCATCACTATCATAGCTAACTATAAACTAACTACACTAATAGATAGATGGTATTTTTGTGAACCTAACAAACTTGGTTTCTCTATTTTTGGACATCTACAAGATTTACTACAATTTATCAAAGTATAGCTAAAAACTATATTGAATAAACATTTGTAATTCACTGCAAAATTGGAAAACGTATTCTCTAGTGCGGCCCAACTCGCGACGCGGCTCGGCCCACTACCGCAACATGCGTGCGCACACCAGCGCGGCCCACGCCATGGCCACAAACTGGCCCAACAAGGCGGGGCGCACGGGCGAGCGGCCCAGGCCGAAGCAGCACACGGCTGGCCTAGGCGGGAGTAGGCGGCGGCCCAACATAGGGCAGATGGCCCAGGCGTGGCCAGGGCGCGTGTGCGGCCATAGAAGAGGCCGGCGGCCCACGCTGACGGCACGCACGGCCCAGCAAGCGGAGCGCACATGCGGGTGACCCAGCGTAGCGGGCGTGGACCCGAGTGGCCCATTGCGGGGGCACGGACGCAAGCTAGACTAACATAGGGGCACGAACGTGAGTTGGCCCAGTGCGGCGGCGTGGACGCAAGCTGGCCTAGCAGAGCACTTAAGGTGGGCGTATTTCTAATGTATTTGGGGATTTATTTTCCTACAAGAAAGAGGCACTATATTGGGTGTGACGCAGGGATGATGCCAGGATGATGTAAACAAGCTAAGAGCAAAGGCATGAACCGCCGGCTGCTAGCTTGCTCTGCTTGTTTGCGCGAGCGTGGTGGTGTGGTGGTCGCCGGCGAACAGAGCACGCTGGTGTGTTGTTTGCGACGCTACTACTGGCTCATCGCGGAAGGGCGCGAGGGTGCGGATGAGCAGGCTGACCCCACCGAGCCCATGCTGGAGGTCACCTAGAGCCATGAGGGGAATGCCCCGTATAACCTCACCATAGGACGATGCCCCGTACAACCGCACCGCAGGACGAATGCTCGTTGGGATGACTCCATTTGGAAGCTAATTACCCGAGCTCGATGTGTGCATGGTTAATTGGAAAGATGTGGAGTATGTAAGGCCAATTGCTTGGGTGACGTCGTTCGAAACTTATGGCGGCCGGCGATGGCGAAAACTTGAATCGACGCCCCGACATCATACTACCGCAATAGTGGTAGGTTAGGCACGAAGTTGTACTCCCATCCATCCTCCAAACATGCGCAGTAACAAGGATGGGCTAGCTCAGTGGTTTGGTCTTGGCGTAGCTCGACCGGCCGACGGACGTGACGGGAAACTTGGCGTGCCCTCGCGCGCAAACGTGAAAGCGAGGGTAAGCCCACACGCGTCCGGCCAAAACATCAACGGGAGCAGTAGCCGCGCGGCAAAGCATCCAGGCAGCGGGACCCTAGCGTGCGTGCATGATGCATGCGGCGATGCCGGCAACACCACAAGGACCACGGCCAGACGTTGGCACCAATCCAAAAACATGTCTTGCACGCTTTTTAAAGCTGTTCCAAAAAGCCAACTCGAAGATATAGTAGCTACACCACCTATTTTACGTTCTAGCTGGTATATCAGACTACTAGAAGAAATCCTAAAACCATGCCACTACCTAATCCGATCGTTCTACAAAAATTGTTGAATGTAGCTTCGTCAACGCATTGTCCGACGTGGGAAATTTTGGCTAAGTCCTAACGATTTCTCGCCGAATGCGTTTTTCAAGTTACCTGATACACTAGCTAGCGAATCCCATTCTTGACCACATGTATTTCATCATCACTTACAAAGCTTTTACTATGAACTTTATCCAAGTTTCTCATGTGCGTTCTATAGCCTTTTTGTTTAATAAAAATTCGTTTAGAACACCAAGTGATAATACACGACATGAAATATCACATTCGTTTCTTATTTCAAATGAACGTTTCAAGTTTCATATATCGATGTATACCCTATATTACACACATTTACACACAAGTATGATACTCATGCTATGTTTTAGCAAAAATAGTATAGTTTAACACCAAGGGTGCTACAAATCTACCCCCTAAAACAAAATCTCAACCCAAGATTTCATGTGCTTAGTGTGAGAAGTAGATGGGAAATACATTTTGACACAGCAACTAACTATCAGAACTGGAGAGGAGGTGGGGGTAATGCTTCAATAGGTAACTCTCTTGTTCCCACATGGCCTCATCCTCTGAATGGTTTTGCCATTGCACTTTGTAGGACTTTACCACACTGTTCCTCGTCACTCTTTCTTTCTCATCTAGGATTTTGATAGGGTGCTCAACATAAGTCAAATCTAGCTGGAGGGTAAGTCCTTCAATTTCCATAGCTTCAGCTGGAACCCATAAACATCTCTTCAATTGTGATACATGAAATACATTGTGTACCATAGATAAAATATCAAGAAGCTAGAGACGATAAGCAACTAGGCCATACTGCTCCAACAACTGATAAGGACCCACATATCGAGGGGCTAGCTTGCCATGGATACCAAACCGATGCACCCCTCTCATAGGAGACACCTTGAGGTACACATAATCCCCAACTTCAAACTCCAAGGGCCTTCTTCACTTGTCTGCATAAGTTTTCTGTCGGCTTTGAGCTGCCTTCAAGTGAATCCGAATAATGCCTACTTGCTCTCGAGCTTCTTTGATGAACTCCGGCCCAAAGTACCCATGGTCTCCCACTTCAACCTAGTTGAGTGGTGTCCTACACTTCCTTCCATATAGAGCTTCAAATGGTGCCATGCGGATGCTTTCCTGGTAGCTATTATTGTAAGAAAATTTAGCTAACTTTAGGCTTTCATCCCACTTCTTAGGAAAAGAAATGGCACAAGCTCTCAACATGTCCTTGATCACCTGGTTCACCCTTTCTATTTGGCCATCAGTCTAGGGGTGATAGGTTGAACTACGGAGGAGACTAGTCCTAAGACACTCCTAGAGTTGCTCCCAGAAGTGAGCGATAAAAACTAATCCCCTATCAGAGATGGTAGTAAGGGGAACTCCGTGTAGGGTCACAATCCGATCAAAGTATATCTCAGCATACTTCCTGGCTATATATGAAATCTTCACTGGGATAAAATGAGAAGACTTAGTGAGACGGTCCACAATGACCCAGATAGAGTTATAGCCCTTGGTTGTGTGGGGTAAACCCACAATGAAATCCGTGGAAATATCTTCTGATTTCCACATAGGAATGGGCAAGGGCTGCAAATATCCTAGAGTACGCATATGATCTACCTTAACTCTACCACAAGTGTCGCACTCCACGATGTGCTAGGTGATGTCTTGCTTCATGTTGGGCCACCAGTACGAGTGGCGTAGATCATGATACATCTTGTTGCTGCCTGGATGAATAGACAACTTTGAATGATGGGCTTCACTCAAAATCTTCCTCCTTAGCTCCTCACTGAATGGAACCACTAGCCTATCCTTATATCTCACTACACCATGCTCATCAACACTAAAGTGAGGGCCACATCCTTCGACAATCAACTTTCTGATGTGGGGAATTTCTTTGGGGTCTTGCCTTTGCTCTAGAATAATCTACTCAAGCAACTCTGAGGTCAAGGCAATGTGAGCCAACACCTTTGCATGGTTGAGAGACAAAGGTGTTTCTTCAATCTGATGTGACTTTTGGCTCAAAGCATCAGCCACTACATTGGCCTTTCCTGGGTGATAGTGAACTTCCAAGTTATAATCCTTTATCAATTCTAACCATCTCCTTTGCCTCATATTTAGCTCAGAGTGAGTGAAAATATACTTGAGGCTCTTGTGGTCTGTAAAGATATGCACTTTGTTGCCCAACAGATAGTGCCTCCAAATCTTTAGAGCAGGACCACAACAGCCAGCTCTAAGTCATGAGTGGGGTAATTCACCTCATGCTTTTTTAGTTGGCGCGAAGCATAAGCTATCACATGCCCATCTTGCATAAGCACACATCCTAGCCCCGTCTTTGAAGCATCACAATATACATCAAAGGGTCTGTCAATGTCTAGTTGGGCCAACATAGGAGCAGTGGTCAGAAATGTCTTCAGAGCTTGGAAGGCTTCTTCATAGGCTGGGCTCCAATCAAACTTAGCTTCTTTTTGGAGCAACTTGGTCATTGGCTAGGCTATCTTGGAGAAATCCAGGATGAAACACTGATAGTACCTAGCTAGACCAAGGAACTAATGAATCTGGTGCACAGACTTGGGAGACTTCCAATCCAACACATCTTGCACCTTGCTAGGATCTACTAAAACACCATTATGTGTCAACACATGCCCCAAAAACTGCACTCGATCTAACCAAAATTCACATTTGCTGAATTTAGCATACAGCTTGTGCTCCTTGAGTCAAGCTAGTACTATCCGAAGGTGTTGGGCATGCTCTTCATCATTCTTGGAATATATCAGGATATCATCAATGAATACTACCACAAACTTGTCTAGCTCTGGCATAAAGACTGAATTCATCAGGTACATGAACAAGGTAGGAGCATTGGTGAGACCAAAAGACATCACTAGGTACTCATATAGCCCATACCTAATAGAAAAAGCTATCATTGGTATATCATGTGGTCTGATCTTGATCTAATGATAGCCTGATCGGAGGTCATTCTTCAAGAATACCTTGTCACCAGCTAGTTGATCGAACAAAGTATCTATGCAGGGCAAATGATACTTGTTCTTAACTATTACCGCATTAAGAGGGCGGTAATCCACACACATCCGTAGAGTACCATCCTTCTTCTTCACAAAAATGGCTGGACAACCCCATGGTGAAGAACTAGGATAGATGAAACCTCTTTCCATCAACTCTTCTAGCTGCTTCTTCATCTTAGCTAATTCCCTTGGAGCCATGTGGTAAGGGGCGTCGGGAGATAGGAGCAGGACCAAGCTCTAGCTCAATGGAGAATTCCACCTCTCTATCCAGTGGCAACCCAGGAAGATCTTCAGGAAAAACATCTGGGAATTCACATACCACAAGGATGGGGGTAAGATTAGGAGAGGCTTTAGCATGGGTAGCAGCAGGTAAGACTGGATCTGAGGGTACAAGCAGAGACATCCTATCCTCAAAAGAAGGAAGCCGTAACTCAACACTTCTCCACTTCAAATCCAAGATTACCCCATACACCCGCAACCAGTTCATTCTAAGAATAGCATCAATGCCTTGCCTAGGCATTACCATGAACTATAGGCGATAAGTGTGGGTGGCTAATACCAAGCTTACTGTGTCCATTCGGGTATTGATGAACATTTGTGAACCTACAGTATGGATTCTATAGGCATACGGTATAGCCATAAGTGGTAAGTTGTGTCGGTCTACAAATCCCATGCTCATAAGGGAATGTGATGCACCAGAATCAAACAACACATAAGCTGGATGGGAATCGATGGTAAACATACCAACCATCACCGATTCCTATTGCAATATCTGCTCAGCATCTGTGAAATTCACCTATCTAGATCGACTGGCTGGCTCCTTCCTCTTGATCATAGTCCGCTTGACTAGCCTGGAGTTCGCCGATGGTTGAGCAGACTGAGCTGGCTGGTTCTGGGGACACGCTTGGGCATAGTGGCCATTTTTGCCACATTTGAAGCAAGCACCCGGCTGGTTTCCAAACCCTTGGTGAGGTGGGACCTGCTATCCCTGAGGCTACTGGGGCTGCACCTGCTGCATGGGTGCACGATACTATGTGGAAGAAGTCTAAGAAGTTTGCTGGGTTGCTGAAACGAATGCCCACCTAATGATTGATAGGCCCCCCGCCAGACAACCTGTACCTTCTGAGTATGAGGGTGGCTAGAAGACCCTGCATCCACCCACTTCCTCTTCCATTCTGCCTGGGAATCCCACTGCAAGCCCTCCATGGTGATGGTAGCGTTCATCATTGCCCCAAAAGTCTAATAGTTCATAGTGTATAGCTTCTCCTAAAGGATATAAGAGAGGACGTGAAAGAAGCGGTCCTTCTTCTTGTCAGTGTCCACATGAATGCCAGCATACTAGGACAAGTGGTTGAACTTATTAACATAGTCCATCACTATCATACTCCCCAATCGCAAGCTCCAGGAACTCAGTTAGCTTCCGATTAATGACACCAGTAGGAATATAGAACTCTTTGAATGCAGTGGTGAACTCCTGCTAGGTCATCGGATGGTCTAGCTGCTACATGGCATGGAAGGTATCCCACCATGCACTCCTAGACCCCAATAGTTGCTGCACTACAAAGCGCACTTTCTGCTCGTCCACCACATTGAGCAACAAAAACTTCTGCTCTAGAATGCGAAGCTAGTGCTCCGCATTCAGGGGCTCATCTATCGGTGTGAAAGTGGGTGGGTGGGTCTTGAGGAAATCTTGGTAAGAGGAGGGTCCGTTAGGATGGCGGGCACCACCCCTGTTCCCACCATTGCCCCTGTGGCCTCCATGGGCAAAGCCAGCGATAGCTTGTGCCATTAGCTCCACGGCACGGGCTGACTCTCGGCGAGCAGCCATCAGCTCCACCATCATCTTAGCGTGAGTTATCAAAGGCGGTGTTGGCGGAGGAGGAGCTAGAAGTGGAGCCCCGTGGCTCTCCCCATTGTGCTCATTGGCCTAGCCACTCTCGCCTTGGCCCTCGCCAAGATCGTGAGCCACCCCAGCACTGATGCTTCCATGTTCGGACCTTAGATTCATCTGTAAGAGATAGGAACCATTCATTTAGAACAACCTTCTCGATCAAAAGCAAGGGATTAGAGAAATGACAACACATTTAATTAAAGCATTCTTTTAATTAAGCCTATCACTTTACTAATCCAATTATACGTGTAGGGGGGGAATTTTAGTTTAAGCAAAATGCTATTATCATGATGCATGTATCGTCCTATACGTTCACTCAAACCAGAATATAGCAGCATTTGTAAAATTTTTGGCACATCGCATACTCACTTTCCGTATTCTAAGCGAGTTCTTACACAATGTAAGTTAATGTACCTATAGAAAACTAATTAGATAAAACCAGTGCTGCTATCCTAGATAGACCATATTGCTAGGGCTTATAGTTATTTACATAATGTAATCGCATCCTACTTTTCGCAAAACTTTTGTTGGTCAAATTTTTAGGTTTTGAAAAAGGTGCTGAAACTTGCAACCATTATTGGCTCTGGTACCAACTGTGCTCGTCTTCTGCCAGACACTAAACTCCCCGAAAGCAAGCTACAGTGGGCAGTATCCGTCGGGCACACCCCAAGAGAGAACCCAGAAGATCCACATTTTTTCCCAAGGATCCAATAATGAGAACAAGTTACAATACTTATTCATTTCATACATCAGAGTTTTTTAAAAGTTACATTATTACATTACCAAATGTCAGAGTGCGGAATGATAAACATCTAGCGATAAGAACGAGGATCTGTCTGATTCCACCAGAAGAATCCTCCACACAAAGGTATTTCTCATGCATTACCTGCAACAGGGGTAAATAAACCAGAGTACACAATGTACTCGCAAGACTTATCCGACTAGTGGGAATAATTTCCCAACTCCAAGGAATATGATAAGCTTTATGGTTTGCTAGTTTTCTTTTAGCAGAAAGCAATACTAATAGTGAGTCCTTATTTATGTTATTATTTTAATCTGTATTAAGTTATTATCTATCCAGTCTATATAAGCACCTATTCAACTTTCAAGCAAGAGTTGAGCAATTAGTTCCATTTCATCACCTTTCATCTTTCAGTTCATCACCAGATTGCCCAGCGATTCATGAATCAATGCCTCTAGCTGGGTACCCTAAAAACACATGCCCCGCTTGCACCCTAGGCACAAACAGAACTAACCCATCACCCTCCTATCCTGGGTGTCTAGGTCCCCGTCCAAACTTGGACTCCAAGCCCCCACTCGTGAGTCCTAGACTTAGTGCAGTGCAAGGACCTCCACCATCCCCACCTCCAATTAGTTGGTCCAGAAAGAGCCGGATCCACGACAAGAGAGCAATGAGTCTTCCCTATGCCCATACCCAAGTATGTGCTCGGGATAATAAATCTGTGACTTACCCACGATGCCTTATGCAATGACCGGTCCTTAATTGACAAAGACAGGGAAAAAGTGTAACCGAGCTATGCCCTGTTGGTCACAGGACATAACTCCTTACACCCACCAATACCCAAACCATATCCCTGCCCGGTCGCCATTTTTCCTTTCCATCATTTATCATGAGTGATCATAATTATCACCTATTTGTGAGTAACGACAGGATACCCATGCTACCAAAATCCTGAGCATAGCAGTTACTCAACCTGCACTAGTAGGACTCATAGGTAGATATATTCATGCATGTAGTTTCCATAAAATGCCTGTAACGTAAATGCACATCATAGATATATATTCAGTGATCATTAAAATAAGGGTTATGCACCAGGGCTTGCCTTGGGCAGGCGACAGGTCAGCAAAGTCAGCAACAAAGGGCTCTGGGGCTCCCTCCTGCATGAGGATCTCCTCCTCATACTCCTCAATGTCTTCCTCATACTCCTGTTCGTCCACGGGCATGAACTCTACCAACTCGTGATCTACATGCACGAAATGATGATGCGATACTTAGTAATATGGCAACATCAACTCTTAAAATAGAAATGCATCTATTTAACTACTAGCTAGTGTTACCGGCCAAGGTATTAAGTTACCTACTGTGACCACTAACAAGTATGAAGTATGACATACATTATCACAACAACTAAAGGTATTCTTACTCCTAATACCGATTTCATCTATATATGATAAAACAAGGATAATAGCTACTGTATTTATCAACTTACTCTAGAGCTACAAAATTTATAGCAAGTACATAATAATCTAGTGGGCCTACTATAAAATTTTCATAGCAATAGCTATCACCAATTTCCCACAAAAATTCCTACAAATATTAATCTACATAATACTAAGATCTCTAGTTTGGATTTATGAGCCCATCACTATCATAGCTAACTATAAACTAGCTACACTAACAGATAGGTGGCATTTTTGTGAACCTAACAAACTTGGTTTCACTATTTTTGGATATCTACAAGATTTACTACAATTTATCAAAGTGCAACTAAAAACTATATTGAATAAGCATTTGTAATTTACTAGAAAATTGGAAAACGTATTCTCCAGCACGGCCCAACTCGTGACGTGGCTCAGCCCACTACCGCGCCCCACGCACGCACACTAGTGTGGCCCATGTAGTGGCCACAGACCGGCCCAGCAAGACAGGGCGCACGCGTGAGCGGCCCAAGCAGAAGCGGCACACGACCGGCCTAGGTGGGAGCAGGCAGCGGCCTAATGTGGGGCGGATGGCCCGGGCATGGCCGGGGCACACATGCGGCCATAGAGGAGGTCGGTGGCCCATGACAGCGTGCACAACCAAGCAAGTGGAGCGCACGCGCGGGCGGCCCAGCGCGGCGGGCGTGGATGCGAGCGGCCTAGTACGAGGGCGCGGACACAAGCTGGCCCAGCATAGGGGCGCAGATGTGAGCTGGCCTAGCATGGCGCCATAGATGCAAGCTGGCCCAACAGAGCACTTAAGGTGGGTGTATTTCTATTGTATTCAGGGATTTATTTTCCTACAAGAAAGCGGCACTATATTGGGTGTGACGTAGGGATGATGCTAGGATGATGTCAACAAGCTAAGAGCAAAGGCACACATCGCCGGCTACTAGCTTGCTCTGCTTGCTTGCGCGAGCGTGGTGCGGTGGTGGTCGCCGACGAACAGAGCACGCTAGTGTGCTATTTGCGGTGCTGCTACTGGCTCATCGCAGAAGGGCGCGAGGGTGCAGATGAGTCGGCTAACCCCGTTGAGCCCGCGCTGGAGGTCACCCAGAGCAACGAGGGGAACACCCCGCACAACCTCACCGCAGGATGACGCCCTGCACAACCACACCGCAAGACGAACGCTCGTCGGGATGACTCCGTTTGGAAGCTAACTACCCAAGCTTGATGCGTTCATGGTTAATTGGAAAGATGTGGAGTACGTAAGGCCAATTTCTTGGGCAACGTTGTATGGAACTTATGGTGGTCGGTGATGGCAAAAACTTGAATCGACGCCCCGACATCGTACTACCACAATAGTGGTGGGTTAGGCACAAAGCTGTACTCCCATCCGTCCTCCAAATGTGCATGGTAACAAGGATGGGCCAGCTCAGTGGTTTGGTCCTGGCGTGGCTTGGCCAGCCAGTGGACATGATGGGAAACTTGGCGTGGCCTCGTGCGCAAATGTGAAAGCGAGGGTAGGCCCACACGCATGCGGCCGAAACGTCAACATGAGCAGTAGCCATGCGGCAGAGCAGCTAGGCCCATGAGACCCCAGTGCGGCACGTGATGTGTATGGCGACACCGGCCACACCACGGGGACCACAGCTAGATGCTAGCACCAATCCAAAAACGTGTCTTGCACGCTTTTTAAAGCTGTTCCAAAAAGCCAATTCAAAAATCCAGTAGCTACACCACCTATTTTACACTCTAGCTATTATATCAGACTACTAGAAGAAATCCTAAAACCATGCCACTATTATTCCGATCGTTCTACAAAAATTGTCGAACGTAGCTTCGTCAACACATTGTCCGACGTGGGAAATTTCGGCAAAGTCCTAACGATTTCGTGCCGAATGCGATTTTCAAGTTACCCGATACACTAGCTAGTGAATCCCATTCTTGACCGCACATATTTCATCGTCACTTACAAAGCTTGTACTACAAACTTTATCCAAGTTTCTCATATGCGTTCTATAGCCTTTTCGTTTAATAAAAATTCGTTTAGAACACCAAGTGATAATACGCGACATGAAATATCACATTCGTTTCTTATTTCAAATGAACGTTTGAAGTTTCATATATTGATGTATACCCTATATTACACACATTTACACACAAATATGATGCTCATGCAGTGTTTTAGCAAAAATAGTATAGTGTAACACCGAGGGTGTTACAGTGATCAAGTTGCAAGCAGGTGGTGCTTGTTACTCTTGGAGATTGCCACCTCCTAGGCTGCATGGTGGTGGTCTCCGTCGAAGCACGCAAAGACTGAAGAAGTGATTGTGAGGGGTATTGTGCTCGCCCCATGGGAGCCGCAAAAAGCAACTCTAGTTGAGCATGTCATTGAGCTACCCTCACTTGTGGGTAGGTTCTTGCGGTGCCCAATGTGTGGGCTTGATAGGTGATGTCAATTAGCCGTGGAACCACCAAGTGTGCGATCGACACAATGGGGACTAGCTTGGTGGCAACCAAGTGAACCTCAGGATAAAAATCATCATGTCAACCTTGTTCATCCCATTGGTTTACAATCTTGTTACACAAGCTTTTATTTACTTTCATATATATTGTGCTTGTGTAGTTGCTCTTGTAATTAGTTAGCTTGTGTAGCTTGCTAGTTACCTTCTTACTTGTGTAGCATAGAAGTAGCTCCCTTACGTGACTAATTTGGTTTGAGTAATCTTGTTAGTAACATTGCTTAGTTTGTGTAGCTAAGTATTTTTGCGCTCTCTAATTTGTTTTGTGTAGCCTTGTTAGTGAGCATTGCTAGTGAGCTTAGGACTTTTGTGCGTTTGCTTCACTAGTTTGTGTAGGAGCTCTCCGGTTGCCAAAGTACTAGTTGCATAGGTTTGTGTGACCTTGCTACTAGAATTGATTAGGTGAGCTCTAGCTAGCCTAGCACCTTTGTTGCCTAATTAGGATCTTTTATAAGGTGCTTGTGAACTTTGGTAGAGGGGTGTAGTCTTGGCTAGACCGATAGTTTTAATTCCGCATTTGTTTTGGTTAGCCGACATAATTAGTTTTAGACTACAGATGCTGAGCATTATAATTATAAGGATTCTAATACCCAGGATGTGGTAAAAGCTCATATGTGCTGGCATCCAAAACCAAATGATATCCTTCTAGATAGTCGATATGAGCATTGTAGGTCACATATCCTTGCAATCGACTATTGTAGTAAGCTAGATCAATATCTCTAATGATTTGTTGTACTGATGGAGTGATTCTATGGGTCAACTGAGATGTCTGATAGGAAGTGTTCAATCTTCCCCGAGCCACCCGTTGCACAACCTACTGAGTGATTGGTGAGGTTGGCTGGTGGACTGAATACACTTGGTTTTGTCCAGTGGGATGTTGAACTGTCTGTGTGACTTTGTGACTGCTACACTAGTGGTTGCCCCCCTATCACTTGTCCTTGACCTTGCCCCCTATCGCTTGCAGGGTCTGATCTTGCCCCCTGCTATTGGCAGGGCTTGAGAATCTTGAGCTTGTCCTCCTAGAGGCTACTGCATTGGTGGCTGTTGGTACTACCCACCATTCAACTATTGACTAGAACTAGGCACACCGCTTCCAATAGCCGAAGGATTACAACCATTGAAATATGATGGTCCCACCTGATCAACTGGCACTCTAAAGAAAACTTCTTTCAAAACATTATCAATTGTGTTGGCTAAAACCTTGTTGTGATTGTAAAGGCTTCATGAATAGTTTTGTTGGCCAAATGGGCAGTAGCTTTGGCTTCAACATCTTCACTTTGTCCATGGCGGAGGACGCTTAGTATGGGAGTCTTTTGGATGACTGAATCGCGCGTCCTGCTATAAGACAACATACACTTCTCATGGAACTCTTCCACCGCTTGATCAATGAGTGCCTTTTGATCCTTAGGTAGGTCCTCAAGGTTGACCTTGAGGATCACTTCATTGTTCATGTTGATGATTGTGGTCCCACCAGGCGTGCCAAGTCTGTGTTGACGACCAAAAATGAACTCGCCACTGGCACACGTAGCAAGCCAAGAGAAACCACATGGAGAAGATCTCGAGCTCTCTTCGGACTTAGGAGGACACCATACCGGATGGTCATGACCTAGGGCATGCTAGTCAATTTGACCCTATAATTGACAAGGAGAAAAAGGTAATCAGTAATTTAAGGTGGAACATGCCGGTGTTGCTCTAGATAGTTCCAAATGTGCAGCTAGATAGTCGATCCGATAAGGCTATTGACTAAATAGTCAATATCCAGCATGTTCATGATATATGATATCGAAAACGAACACTATCGGTAATTATCAAATATTAATTATGTAAATCTATTGCTAATGATCATAAAACAAGCAAACATCATGGTAGAGATTTGATATGAGTGACAAGCATTTGCATTGGCTATACCCTGTATTGGCTTAAAGATCAAGACAACAATAAGTACAATAATAAAAGCCAAAACACTTAGAATGCATGGGCCATCGGCAAAAATAGCCAATTCCAAAGTAAACATATGCATATCACGTGATCAATCACTTATTTAGTATAGATGGATCTACAAGCTCATCAAATCTAACCTATCATTATTAATAGAGGGGGTCATGCGGATCGAAGACAGCCATAATAATGATAACAAATTAAACTCTTAAAACACATAGATCTATCCATATTTAGACAAGATTATGAGCACGTGTTATGGGCCTGAAAGCATAAGCAACTGATCGAGAGGCTGATCTAAGTGGTTTTTGTCATATAGAATGCGAACGTTCAACCACCGAAGCATAAGTAAATGTACAAACCGACCAAACCCAATTTATGACACTATCAATAGGTCGACCAAATCGATGCAGCATTGATAGTAGAATGGAAAACTACAAGCCAAGCGATCTATAAATCTACTTATGTTTTGATGGAATCGTGGACACGTGCCATATGCTTGAAAGCTCAAGCTATTGGCCAAAATAGCTAATAGAAACATAGCGGGTGGATGGTGTCATGTCTCCCTTAATGAGTAGATCCATTAACCAACAAAACCCAATCTAGTGTGATACCAATAGGTTGATAACAAAGATAGTAGACTAGAGATTGATGACTAACAAACCTATTCCTTAAAGGAAATAGGGCTTCAAACACTCGCTATGATCGATCAAGATCAAGAAAAAATGGTCGATAAACAGGATCTAACATCAACAGTTGAATTTTAGCATAAAAACAGTCGACAGACGATAGATCAAAAGATGAAGACCAAGGAATCTTTGATCTAGATCGAGCAATTGGTGATATTGTGGGGGGTACAACCCCGGATACCCATGGTAGACCACATGGGTTGTGCCCCCAGGGGCAGCCCAGCCCACAAGACGAAGCCTTGCGGGGCACAACGGTGCTCGGCACCTACCGCAAGACACCAGAAAGATATCCTAAAGATACTATGAGATCTATTAGGATACATATGATCCCATGATTCCTGTAATCTGTTATTACTTTCTGGTTATCTTCTAGATCTAACCAACTTGTAACCCTACCCTCGGACTATATAAGGCGGGCAGGGACCCCCTCTAAACTCATGCAATATCATACGATAGCCAATACAATCCAACAAACCATAGGAGCAGGGTGTTACATCATACTGATAGCCTAAACCTATCTAACTCATGTGTCTCTGTTGCCTTCTTGTTCTCGATTACACACATCTCTGTCGATCAATCTACCTTCGTGGGATACCCCTCGGAGGACTGCCGATGATATTCTATCGATCGTTGGTGCTGTAACACCCTAGGTGTTTAGCTTTCACTAATTGCATTTCATTTCATAAACATGTGCATCATCTATCTCATCATGCCTTTGATTACTGAAACATGCATATGCAACATTTTCCAATTGTGTATGTTTCATACTTGAGTGTTGTGAATAGTAATGGTGTAACATGTGAATGCAACCTGAGTTTCTCATCCCTTGAAACATGGCAACATGGTAGTAATATGACAAGTATAAAATAACCACAAGGTCATGAAACATGTGAAACATGGAGGTGAAACATATGAATGAATTGCTTGTTTTAATTGCTTTATCACATGTGATCTTTAGAAGTGGTATAACAATTTTGTAAAAGTGGTTGATTATGGTCTACTACACCTTAACTATACTTAGGTTACTTGTTGGGACATTGTTCATGTAGATCAAAATGACCAAAATGCCCTCAAGTGAAGGTTTGACTAGAATTGACCCTTGGTGTGTCACTGTTTGACTAATTCAAAAGACTAGCTTAGAGACTTTGCATGGCTGTGCACTCTTTACCAAAGTTGTAGCTAATTTATCATGGAACAAAAGTTGTTTTATGGCCAACTCATGAAAATATGTGGAACATGGTCAAACATGGCCCACAAGTCAGATTTCCAGGCTGGATTCACACTTAGAATTTTTCTAAGTCTTTTGACAAATTCTAGTACCGCTTCCAATAGCCGAAGGATTACAACCATTGAAATATGATGGTCCCACCTGATCAACTGGCACTCTAAAGAAAACTTCTTTCAAAACATTATCAATTGTGTTGGCTAAAACCTTGTTGTGATTGTAAAGGCTTCATGAATAGTTTTGTTGGCCAAATGGGCAGTAGCTTTGGCTTCAACATCTTCACTTTGTCCATGGCGGAGGACGCTTAGTATGGGAGTCTTTTGGATGACTGAATCGCGCGTCCTGCTATAAGACAACATACACTTCTCATGGAACTCTTCCACCGCTTGATCAATGAGTGCCTTTTGATCCTTAGGTAGGTCCTCAAGGTTGACCTTGAGGATCACTTCATTGTTCATGTTGATGATTGTGGTCCCACCAGGCGTGCCAAGTCTGTGTTGACGACCAAAAATGAACTCGCCACTGGCACACGTAGCAAGCCAAGAGAAACCACATGGAGAAGATCTCGAGCTCTCTTCGGACTTAGGAGGACACCATACCGGATGGTCATGACCTAGGGCATGCTAGTCAATTTGACCCTATAATTGACAAGGAGAAAAAGGTAATCAGTAATTTAAGGTGGAACATGCCGGTGTTGCTCTAGATAGTTCCAAATGTGCAGCTAGATAGTCGATCCGATAAGGCTATTGACTAAATAGTCAATATCCAGCATGTTCATGATATATGATATCGAAAACGAACACTATCGGTAATTATCAAATATTAATTATGTAAATCTATTGCTAATGATCATAAAACAAGCAAACATCATGGTAGAGATTTGATATGAGTGACAAGCATTTGCATTGGCTATACCCTGTATTGGCTTAAAGATCAAGACAACAATAAGTACAATAATAAAAGCCAAAACACTTAGAATGCATGGGCCATCGGCAAAAATAGCCAATTCCAAAGTAAACATATGCATATCACGTGATCAATCACTTATTTAGTATAGATGGATCTACAAGCTCATCAAATCTAACCTATCATTATTAATAGAGGGGGTCATGCGGATCGAAGACAGCCATAATAATGATAACAAATTAAACTCTTAAAACACATAGATCTATCCATATTTAGACAAGATTATGAGCACGTGTTATGGGCCTGAAAGCATAAGCAACTGATCGAGAGGCTGATCTAAGTGGTTTTTGTCATATAGAATGCGAACGTTCAACCACCGAAGCATAAGTAAATGTACAAACCGACCAAACCCAATTTATGACACTATCAATAGGTCGACCAAATCGATGCAGCATTGATAGTAGAATGGAAAACTACAAGCCAAGCGATCTATAAATCTACTTATGTTTTGATGGAATCGTGGACACGTGCCATATGCTTGAAAGCTCAAGCTATTGGCCAAAATAGCTAATAGAAACATAGCGGGTGGATGGTGTCATGTCTCCCTTAATGAGTAGATCCATTAACCAACAAAACCCAATCTAGTGTGATACCAATAGGTTGATAACAAAGATAGTAGACTAGAGATTGATGACTAACAAACCTATTCCTTAAAGGAAATAGGGCTTCAAACACTCGCTATGATCGATCAAGATCAAGAAAAAATGGTCGATAAACAGGATCTAACATCAACAGTTGAATTTTAGCATAAAAACAGTCGACAGACGATAGATCAAAAGATGAAGACCAAGGAATCTTTGATCTAGATCGAGCAATTGGTGATATTGTGGGGGGTACAACCCCGGATACCCATGGTAGACCACATGGGTTGTGCCCCCAGGGGCAGCCCAGCCCACAAGACGAAGCCTTGCGGGGCACAACGGTGCTCGGCACCTACCGCAAGACACCAGAAAGATATCCTAAAGATACTATGAGATCTATTAGGATACATATGATCCCATGATTCCTGTAATCTGTTATTACTTTCTGGTTATCTTCTAGATCTAACCAACTTGTAACCCTACCCTCGGACTATATAAGGCGGGCAGGGACCCCCTCTAAACTCATGCAATATCATACGATAGCCAATACAATCCAACAAACCATAGGAGCAGGGTGTTACATCATACTGATAGCCTAAACCTATCTAACTCATGTGTCTCTGTTGCCTTCTTGTTCTCGATTACACACATCTCTGTCGATCAATCTACCTTCGTGGGATACCCCTCGGAGGACTGCCGATGATATTCTATCGATCGTTGGTGCTGTAACACCCTAGGTGTTTAGCTTTCACTAATTGCATTTCATTTCATAAACATGTGCATCATCTATCTCATCATGCCTTTGATTACTGAAACATGCATATGCAACATTTTCCAATTGTGTATGTTTCATACTTGAGTGTTGTGAATAGTAATGGTGTAACATGTGAATGCAACCTGAGTTTCTCATCCCTTGAAACATGGCAACATGGTAGTAATATGACAAGTATAAAATAACCACAAGGTCATGAAACATGTGAAACATGGAGGTGAAACATATGAATGAATTGCTTGTTTTAATTGCTTTATCACATGTGATCTTTAGAAGTGGTATAACAATTTTGTAAAAGTGGTTGATTATGGTCTACTACACCTTAACTATACTTAGGTTACTTGTTGGGACATTGTTCATGTAGATCAAAATGACCAAAATGCCCTCAAGTGAAGGTTTGACTAGAATTGACCCTTGGTGTGTCACTGTTTGACTAATTCAAAAGACTAGCTTAGAGACTTTGCATGGCTGTGCACTCTTTACCAAAGTTGTAGCTAATTTATCATGGAACAAAAGTTGTTTTATGGCCAACTCATGAAAATATGTGGAACATGGTCAAACATGGCCCACAAGTCAGATTTCCAGGCTGGATTCACACTTAGAATTTTTCTAAGTCTTTTGACAAATTCTAGTTTCGAGTATCCCTGTTTGAAGGCTTGTATCTCCCAATGCTAACCGAATTAGTCCAAGCTCCAATTAACAAAGTTGTTGTACTCACTTAGATCTTTAATTTTGTTAACTACACTAGGAACCAGATCGTCACGGATTAGGAGTTAATCATCGTCACACCTGCTCTGTCAGTCGGTCGTAGGATAACTGAATCGCAATGTTTCTGAAATGATTCAGTCGGTCATGGCCGACCAGCAACAGAGGTCGTCAGCCACGTGGCGCCGCGCGTCGCCATTGCGCTGCCCGCGTAGGCCACGTTGGGTCTCGACGCTCCTCATCATGCCCGCGCTCACCCCGGCTTCGACCCTGCCTCATTCGTTCCACCCACACGTGTCTGAGCCGCTGCGACGCCACCGCCGTCGCCTGTTGCTCCACTGAGGTCACAAGCGCTCGCCGCCGCGCCTCGCCCAGCACCCTCTCGCTCTGTGCTCCGCTAGCCTCCCACGGATCTCGTCTACATCTTCTCTGAGTCTTACGAACCCTAGGTAAGCAGCCTTGCCGGCTCCACGCACCGCCGCGCCATGGCCGTCGTGGCTGCGCCGGTGACCTCACCGTGGCCAACACAGCACCGTTCCCCTCCTCCTCTCTTAGTTCACGTTTAGTCGTCTCCATCACGCGTAGATGCTTGAGTGTAACGGCCACCACCAGTGCCGGTCCAGCCACGCCGGGACACGGCCGAGCGCCGCCGTGCGCCATGGCCGAGTCGCCGTGCGCCATGGTCGGAGCACTTAAGGACCACTAGAGCTTCAGATTGGTAGGACAATCGACGCGTGGGGACTTGGGAAGCATGCCGGTGCTGTTCAATTCGCCGGAGGGTTCGCCGTCGGCGAGTTCCACCGTCGCCGAGGCCGCCTCCCCTGCTTCTCTCGCTGACGCGCGGGTCCTCCCTGTCAGCCGCCGAGGCTCAGGCGGGAGCCCAGTGTGGGCTGCGCCGCGTCTTGGGCCGCGCCAGTGCGCTTCGCGGGCCGTCGTTTCTTCGGGCCGGCCCAACAGTGGCTGAGATTGTTTTCTTATTTTGTTTTGCTTTATTATTTCATAGCTTTGTATTGATATACAAAAATCTGTATTGCTTAGTATATAGATCCAAATGCTATGGTTCCAATTTTGTTGAGTTCCTAGTATTGTCTAGTATTTAATAAAAATATTATATGAGCACATGTTTTAGAAATTCTGGATAAATTAAATAGGACTTTGAAATGTGTTTTTAGATACATGCAAACTTGTTTGAATTTTATCTTGAGTTTCTGTGGTCCAAAAATTATGAAATTTTGTGGGTAATCTATTATTGCTTAGTAGAATCTTTGGTTAAAATTTCAGAGCTAGTGCATGTATAGTTCTTGAGTTATAGAATTTCTTTTTATCAATGTATGGATCTTGTGTGAATTTTCATAATTTTTCTATAGATCCAGTATAGGTAAAATTTGGTGAGTAAGGTTCTTATGATTGAATGATGCTAGGAAAAATGTGAAATCTGTTGCTTGACACTTTTCATTAGGGTTTCCTAATTATGCTAAAAATAGGCATGCCACCTGTTATTTTGGATACAGCAAGTTCTTCTTGCTCAATGGCTTTGAAATTTTTATGGTAGTTTAGGTGAAGCATGAGATAGCTACTGTAATTTTTGTAGATTTTTATGAATAGTTTTACTATATATTGCTTTAATCACCTAATTAATTAAATAAATTGGAAAAGGATATTAAATAATTTATTTAGAAGTTGGCACTATACTTTCTGATGTTACTTAGGTATGAAAAACAAGTAGGTAAACTTGGTTTGATCAAATTATGCTTTTGCATCATCATTAAATAATTAATTTAGTAACCCTGTCATTCCTGGATAGATTCTAGGTTTACTAGAAATTGATTTGGTTAACATAAGAATCATGCTCTGCTATTTACCATTGATTTGTAGAAAATTTCATAAGCTTTCTAGAATGTCCTCATGCAAGTCATTTGGAATTGTAGAACTTTAGTTGTGATTGAATTAAGGGACTACTGGTATGCTTATGAAACTTTAAATGTTAAATTATGTATCCCTTTACTATTCTAAGTTTGTGGTAATGTTCTTAGGTGTTAGGCCTTTAACTGAAGATGAGCATCTTTATCTTAGGTTATGCAAGTTAGGTAAGTTGATCTTGTTCTTTAAGTTAAGTTAGATACATGCTTAAAGTAATTTGAATAGAGCTAATTACTCGGTAAACGAGTGTCCAGTGATGCTTTCGTAAACACTCACTGTGATTCTTTCATCATTGAGCATCATGTCATTCCTTATGCAACCATGGTATTTATCTTGTGCATCGGCATGCAATAGGTGTACCGGAAGGAGTGACCCTGCTGGAATTCGAGGAACCGAGCGAGCAGCAGCAGCCGACACCAGAGATTCAGGAGGAGCAGCCTTCAGGAGAAGTGCCAGACGAGGTCGCTGTTGAGTGCCCGGATCACCGTCCTTGCAACTTTGTGAAGGGCAAGCCCCGGAGCATATTAAGCCACCTAATTTATGAACTGCAGTTACAGTATTATTATTACATATATTGTTGCATTAAGTTTAGGTGTTGGATGCAAACACTTGCTGCATTGGTTACCCATTCCTTGTCTAGATATTGTTACCCTGAATCCTATGTAACTCAGGCTCGTGTAGTGCTTAGCCCTGCTTAAACATGGTAGAAGCCAGGTGATTTCCTGTCACCTGCGAGATATAGGAAGATACATGTGGCACGGTTGGCTAGAATTGCTATCGTGGAAAAGAACCAGTCTTAATTTGAAATGAAGACCGGACGGAGGCTTGCCGGTTTGCAGTGACTTCGTCTGTGTCACTTAAGGACTGATTCTTGGAGCCTTTCCTGTTCATGTTGAACGCATGCCTCTCTCTTAGTTGGCCGGGTCTAGAGACCGACCGTGAAGCCGAGTAGCTCAACTCAGGCCAGGAGTCGATAAGTATAAAGTACGCCTCGGAAGGGAGCCGTAGGCGTGAGTCCAAGGGCAGGTGATTTAAAAGTCCTGATCGTCCTGGCAGAAGGGTAATCCCTAAGAGCGCTGGCGCTGATCGAACCCGCGAATTTGGTTCCTAAGTTGTACCAAAGGTAACCCATGGCTACCCTTGCTAAGTATGCCAGGGTGAGAGTTAGGAATACCCCCTCAGCTGAGTTGTAATTCGATTCGAGTCGTCGTCTCTCCCGGTTAGTGAGAACTTGACGGGCTTATCTCCAATGTAGATACACTTAATAACATAATGGTTTGGAAATGATGATATGATGATGACAGCCTTATGATACCTGCTATGGTTAATATTGTTTGCTCCTAATAAGTGAGTGCTCTAGTACAGGTGCTTATCTAGTGGACATGTAAATAATGATAAGCTTGATGCTAAGTTTAAATTGGTTACTATAATCATAAGCTCTTTTATGCAACTGTGTCAAGCTAGCCCACCTGAAAAGCCTTGCATGATCCTTGGTGTCTTTTATTTCTAGTTTTGTCGGGTAAGTCTAGCTGAGTACCTTCTCGTACTCAGGGTTTATCTCCCACTTGTTGCAGATGACCAGTTCTACTTTGGTTGCTGCAAGTACTGCCTTCTCCCAGCTGGGGATGAAGACTAGACCGTTGGGCACGGTCTCTACTAGTTCTCGTACCTGATAATGCTTTTGTGGGACATGACTCAGACTTGGCAATGTAATTGAAAACTATGATGTTTGTACCAAACTATGTTGCTTCCGCACACTCAAACTTGGTTTGTAATATTCTATTTCAACTCTGACGGATGTAATCTGAATGCTACTTATGAAATGTTGTAACGGATGATGTGTTGTGTTGAATCACTACGATCTTGGTTTGTATGTCGAGAGTTGGTTGAAATCCTTCATGATTTCTGGACTACCGGGATTATGGGTGCTTAAGTACAGGAATTTGATCGCTTCGGTGATTGTTTTTGTACTTACATTCTTATGATTTGGTCGGTTCTGTTATAGCTGGCATCAGAGCAAGATTCAACACTAAACATGTCATTTGTGTATTTAAAACAAAAGTATTTGTGAAAATCCTAAATTAAACACTAAGTATTGCCAGTGGTCATATCCCTTATGCCCAAATAAGGACTCTTAGGTGGCTTATTAAAGTACTAACTTGGGGGTTCCTGCTTGTTTCTGTTTCGTCGTCCATACGGCGTGCTATTGTATGGATGCCATCCACTTGGGTGGTAATGTATGGATCAAAATACCTCTATGCTCTAGTAAGTGGGAGTTGTGAGAGCATGACCGTCCAATCGTCGGTCTAGGGGAGAGTAGTTGTGGTTGCTCGCATACTTACATGTTCGATCATGTATCTATGAGAGTACTTAAATGTGGGTATCTCTGATGGGTAGCTGTGATACTAGAGTATATGCATCAGGGGATGTATGTATGAAAGTATTTAGTTTACTGCTTGTTTTCTATGCTTGTTGGGAAATTATTGGGCTGAAATGAAATTTTCTGCAGGTACACTAACAACGTATCGTTGTAGATCGACTAGCTACCATGTACGAGAGAGCGTATGTATGCCACCGTATATTTCGCTAGCCTTTAAATTTTTTTCTAGGTTTGTGAGGACGTACGGATCGTGCATGTATCATGTTCAAGCATACATGGCATTTCTTGCATTATTCCCTCCTTTAAAAATTGATGGTCCCGACTAATTAAATTTCATATCCCTTAAATGATTCTCCCCTTGTGTTGTAACTTTTTGCTACAGATGGCGCACACAAAATGCACTGCCCGCAAGTCCGCTAGAGGCAGGGCGCCTCATCACCGGTTAGCTCCTTGTGAGCCCCATCCTGAGCCTACTGAGGTGGAAAGGCTGAGGACAGAGCTGGCCCGGGTGACTGCTGAGAGGAATGCAGCTCAGCACCGTTTGGAGCAAGTAACACAGGAAAGGGACCAAGAGACCCTTGAGGTTCAGAGGCTGACAGTTGCTCACTGCAACTGTGAACACATGTTGATTCACGTGATGAACCAACAGAATGAAGCCTGGCATAAAGAGAATGTGTTGAGAGCACGATAGATGGAGCTAGAGCAGCAAGTGGCAGTTGCTGAGGAGTACAATGACAATCTCCATGAGGAGGTCCACCTGTTACACAATCAACTTCACCCTCTCCTACCCCCAGATGTTGAGAATGGCAATGAGGATGAGATGGGTTCTGGTGTCATCATGGCTGAAGGTGATGATGACATAGAGGTCAATGGACCTGAGGACTTTCCACCTGATGAGGAGGAAGATGAGGAGTTAGAGCCTACTAGTGATGAAGATGGAGGAGAGATCTTCGACACTGACTCTGAGGACGATGCGTAGTTTAGCTTACTACTTAGCTAATGTGCTAGATCTAGTCCTTTGTTGATCCTCATGCATGAACGAGTAGCTTTGTAGCAAGTTAATCGTTGGGATGTAATATCGAACCCTATGTTACCCTTGATGTAAGTGTGGAACCACTATGGCTTGGATGTAACCTATCGAACGTGTTGTGCTCCACGTATGTGAGCTTTTGCTGAATTTCGTCTTTGCGGTCTATGGATCTCGTTGTTGGTTAAGTTCATCACATTTATGTGTCAATTGATGCGCTTGATGAGTTGTGTGATTGTGATGAATGATTGTGCCTCTATTGATAATATAAATGCATTCTCTCCGATGGAATCAGTTTGGCATAATTATATAATTCATCTACAAAAATTTCCACATCGTCAGTGCTCATTGGCTATACCTTTTGCAGATGGCTTATAACCTTTGTCGCGGTCGTAGCATGGGAGATGAGGAACAACCACCTCCTCCACCACCCACACCAGCTGAGCTAATGCAGACGGTCGTGGAAAGTCAGCGCATGCTAGCTGAGGCTATGCGCCAGATGGCTAACCGTGAGGATCGGCATGTCCGCCAGGGACCTGAGCCAAACCAGTACAGCAGCTTTAAGGACTTCATGGACACAAAGCCTCCTATCTTTCGTGAGGCAGAAGAACCCTTACAAGTGGATGAATGGTTGAGCACGATAGAGCAAAGGTTTGGATTGCTCCGTTTGACTGAAGGCATGAAGGCTTTGTATGCAGGACACCAGCTCCAAGGCCCTGTAGGCATCTGGTGGACCCATCACAGGACCACCTTCCCTGCTAACATTGAGATCGTTTGGAACCAGTTCCAAGCAGCCTTTAGGGGACACTTTATCCCTCCTAGTCTCATGGCCATTAAGCATACTGAATTTATGAAGCTCACCCAAGGCAACAAGAGTCTCAATGAGTACCTCCAGGCATTCAACAACCTGGCAAGGTATGCTCCCGAGTTCATTGATACTGACGCTAAGAGAATAGCTAGCTTCAAGAGGGGACTTTCCCCTAAACTGATGAAGTCAATGGGCAACTACAAGTGTGTCACCTTCAATGAGTTTATTAGTGACACTCTGACTCAGGAGAATAATGACAAGATATATGCTGCTTCCAAGAATCGTAAAAGAAACTTTGAGGCTGGTGCTTCTCAATCTAAGGCTCCAATGGTATCTAAGACCCCGTACCGTCCACCCAATGCTAATGTCCGATACCGCCCACCTCAGAAGAAGAACCAAGCCAAAACTGGTTTCCGCAAGGGGTATACAATTTCCTTGCCAAAGAATACCTCTAGGTAGGGCAGCTCCAATGTTCCACCAGCAAATCGGCTGTGCTGGAACTGTAACCAGCCTGGTCATTGGGCAAATAGATGTCCCCATCCTCCCAAGAATGCTCAAGGAAACGTCCGTTAGGGGCGTGTTCACTACACTACAGTGGAGGAAATTCCTGCTGGTGAAGTGGTCACCGCTGGTAAGTTCCTTGTTAATGATCACCCTGCAGTTGTGCTCTTTGATTCGGGTGCTTCGCACTCCTTTATGAGTTCTACTTTTGCGTCTATGCATAAGATGAATGTGATTACAATTGTCAAGGGTGGTTATTGTATTAGTGCTGCTGGAAATAATATCCTGACTAACCAAGTAGTAAAAGATGTAAAGCTTGAGATTGGGGATCGAGAGTTCCTTACGGATCTTGTAATACTACCAGGGGTAGGAATCGATGTAATCCTAGGAATGAAGTGGATGAGCGGGAATGGAGTGTTGATCGATACATCAACCCGTGTGGTAATGTTGAGGGATCCTGTGGATAAGAAGGGTTTTCTAGTGCAGTTACCTCATGATATCTCTATCCACGATACAACCAATGCTACCCTAGCCAAAGCCATTAAGGATCTACCGGTTTTCTGTGAGTTTCTAGATGTCTTTCCTGATGACTTGCCTGGATTACCTCCGGACCGTGATGTAGAATTCAAGATAGAACTCATTCCTGGTACGACTCCTATTTCTCAAAGGCCCTATAGAATGCCGCCCAATGAGTTGGCTGAGCTGAAGAGTCAGTTGAATGAGCTATTGAAGAAAGGGTTGATTCGGCCTAGTTCTTCTCCTTGGGGTTGTCCAGCTATATTTGTGAAGAAGAAGGACGAATCTCTACGCATGTGCGTGGATTATCGCCCCCTTAATGCTGTTACTATCAAGAACAAATACCCTCTTCCTCGCATCGATATTCTGTTTGATCAGCTCTCCAAAGCTAAGGTATTCTCCAAGATTGATTTGAGGTCTGGCTACCATCAGATCAAAATTCATCCTGAAGATATACCAAAGACAGCTTTCTCTACTCGTTATGGCTTGTTCGAATACCTCGTCATGTCATTTGGGTTGACAAATGCTCCGGCGCACTTTATGTACCTGATGAATTCTGTATTCATGCCAGAATTGGACAAATTTGTCGTCGTGTTCATTGATGATATCCTTGTATATTCTCAGAATGAAGAAGAGCATGCTGACCATCTGAGAATTGTTTTAACTCGGTTACGTGACAACCAGCTTTATGCTAAGTTCAGCAAGTGCGAATTCTGGTTGAACAAGATACCTTTTCTAGGTCATGTGTTATCTAGTGATGGAATTTCGGTTGACCCTACTAAGGTGCAAGAAGTCCTTGAGTGGAAGGCACCTACTACGGTCATAGAAGTCCGAAGTTTCCTGGGTTTGGCTGGCTATTATCGTCGCTTTATCTCAGATTTCTCAAAGATCGCTAAGCCCATGACTCGACTACTTCAAAAGGATGAGAAGTTTGTGTGGACTCTGAAGTGTGAAGAGGCTTTCCACACTTTGCGGACCTTACTAACCTCTGCTCCTGTATTGGCACAACCTGACATCGAGAAGCCTTTTGATGTCTACTGTGACGCATGTGGCACCGGTTTGGGGTGTGTTCTTATGCAGGAGGGCCGGGTAATTGCTTATGCTTCGCGCTAGCTTCGAAAGCATGAAGTCAACTATCCTATCCATGACTTAGAGCTAGCCGCGATTGTTCATGCCCTGAAGATTTGGAGACATTACTTGCTGGGTAATGTGTGCAACATCTATACTGACCATAAAAGCCTCAAGTACATCTTTACTCAACCCGAGTTGAACATGCGTCAACGACGATGGTTAGAATTGATCAAAGACTACAACCTTCAAGTGCACTACCACCCTGATAAGGCAAATGTGGTTGCTGATGCCTTAAGCAGAAAGGCCCATTGTAATTCCTTAGTTAGTGAAGACTTTCATCTAGCACACCTCCTTCATCCTGTAGTACTCCACAATATCACTGTGGATTGCTCTCTTAGAAGTCGAATTATCGAACTCTAGAAGACTGATGTGGGTGTGTTTCACATCAAGCGAAAAATGAAAGAGAAAGAGACCAAGCACTTTAGGGTCAATGACAAGGGAATTCTCTAGTTTAATGATAGGCTTGTGGTACCCAAAGACAAAGAACTTAGAAATCAAATTATGGCTGAAGCCCATTCTTCAAAATTGTCCATCCATCCTGGTAGCAGTAAAATGTATCAAGATCTCAAGCTGTATTATTGGTGGACCAAGATGAAGAAAGAAATCGCAGCTTACGTGGCAAGGTGTGATAACTGTTGCAGAGTCAAGGCTATTCACATAAGGCCCGAACTATTGCAGCCACTCTCTATTCTTGGCTAGAAGTGGGAAGAAATTAGCATGGATTTTATTGTTGGATTACCCACTACCAAAAAGGGTTGTGATTCCATCTGGGTTATCGTAGATCGTCTAACTAAATCTGCTCACTTTATTCTGGTCAAGTCTACCTATCATCCTCATAATTATGCTGAGATTTATTTTCAATAAGTGGTACATCTCCATGGTGTACCCAAATCCATTGTTTCTGATAGAGGACCTCAGTTCACGGCTCGCTTTTGGGAGTGCTTACATCAGAATCTTGGCACTCATCTAATCCACAGTTCTGCCTATCATCCGCAAACATCAGGACAGACTGAGCGTGTTAATCAAATTCTTGAAGACATGCTTAGGGCTTGTCTTATCTCTTGCAAAGGCTCTTGGGAGGACTGGTTACCTCTCGCTGGATTCTCTTATAACAACAGTTATCAAGAGAGTATCAAAATGGCTCCTTTTGAAGCTCTTTATGGCCGCAAGTGTAGAACTCCTTTGAACTGGGTGGAACCCGGGGAAAGAAGATTCTATGGTATTGACTTTGTAAAAGAAGCCGAAGAGCAAGTCCGAACTATATAGAAGAATATGACTGCCGCACAGGCTAGACAAAAGAGCTATGCCGACAAGAGAAGAAAACCTATTGAGTTTGAAGTAGGTGATCATGTTTATTTGAAGGTATCCCCTATGAAAGGAGTCAAGCGTTTTGGAATTAAAAGGAAGCTTGAGCCTCGATATGTTGGACCCTACCGCATTATTGAGAAAAGTGGAAGAGTAGCATATAAGCTCGATCTAACACGTGAGATGGGAGCTATATTCCCGGTATTCCATGTGTCCCAGCTACAAAAGTGTCTTCGTATTCCCGAGGAAAGAATAGCGATAAGAAAAGTCAACTTGAAATCTGATCTTTCTTATGAAGAAAAGCCCGTGCAAGTTCTGGATACTCAAGAAAGAGTGACTCGTACACGAGTAGTTAAGTTATACAAGGTAGTGTGGAGTAATCATAGTGAACGGGATGCAACCTGGGAGCGGGAAGATTATTTAAAAGAAAATCATCCAACTTTCTATACTAAATGGTACGCTTTCCAAATCTCGGGACGAGATTTTTCTAAGGGGGGAGGGCTGTAACACCCTAGGTGTTTAGCTTCCACTAATTGCATTTCATTTCATAAACATGTGCATCATCTATCTCATCATGCCTTTGATTACTGAAACATGCATATGCAACATTTTCCAATTGTGTATGTTTCATACTTGAGTGTTATGAATAGTAATGGTGTAACATGTGAATGCAACCTGAGTTTCTCATCCCTTGAAACATGGCAACATGGTAGTAATATGACAAGTATAAAATAACCACAAGGTCATGAAACATGTGAAACATGGAGGTGAAACATATGAATGAATTGCTTGTTTTAATTGCTTTATCACATGTGATCTTTAGAAGTGGTATAACAATTTTGTAAAAGTGGTTGATTATGGTCTACTACACCTTAACTATACTTAGGTTACTTGTTGGGACATTGTTCATGTAGATCAAAATGACCAAAATGCCCTCAAGTGAAGGTTTGACTAGAATTGACCCTTGGTGTGTCACTGTTTGACTGATTCAAAAGACCAGCTTAGAGACTTTGCATGGCTGTGCACTCTTTACCAAAGTTGTAGCTAATTTATCATGGAACAAAAGTTGTTTTATGGCCAACTCATGAAAATGTGTGGAACATGGTCAAACATGGCCCACAAGTCAGATTTCCTGGCTGGATTCACACTTAGAATTTTTCTAAGTCTTTTGACGAATTCCAGTTTCAAGTATCCCTGTTTGAAGGCTTGTATCTCCCAATCCTAACCGAATTAGTCCAAGCTCCAATTAACAAAGTTGTTGTACTCACTTGGATCTTTAATTTTGTTAACTACACCAGGAACCAGATCGTCACGGATTAGGAGTTAATCATCATCAAACCTGCTCTGTCAGTCGGTCGTAGGATAACTGAATCGCAACGTTTCTGAAATGATTCAGTCGGTCATGGCCGACCGGCAACAGAGGTCGTCCGCCACGTGGCGCTGCACGTCGCCATTGCGCTGCCCGTGCAGGCCACGTTGGGTCTCGACGCTCCTCATCACGCCCGCGCTCACCCTGGCTTCGACCCTGCCTCATTCGTTCCACCCGCGCGCGTCTGAGCCGCTGTGACGCCACCGCCGTCGCCTGTTGCTCCGCTCAGGTCACAAGCACTCGCCACCGCGCCTCACCCAGCACCCTCTCGCTCTGTGCTCCGCTAGCCTCCCACGGATCTTGTCTACATCTTCTCTGAGTCTTACGAACCCTAGGTAAGCAGCCTTGCCGACTCCACGCACCGCCGCGCCATGGCCGTCGTGGCCGCGCTGGTGACCTCACCATGGCCAGCACGGCACCGTTCCCCTCCTCCTCTCTTAGTTCGCGTTTAGTCGTCTCCATCACGCGTAGATGCTTGAGTGTAACGGCCACCACCAGTGCCGGTCCAGCCACGCCGGGACACGGCCGAGCGCCACCGTGCGCCATGGCCGAGTCGCCGTGCGCTGTGGCCAGAGCACTTAAGGACCACTAGAGCTTCGGATTGGTAGGACAATCGATGCGTGGGGACTTGGGAAGCACGCCGGTGCTGTTCAATTCGCCGGAGGGTTCGCCGTCGGCGAGTTCCACCGTCGCCGAGGCCGCCTCCCCTGCTTCTCTCGCTGACGCACGGGTCCTCCCTGTCAGCCGCTGAGGCTCAGGTGGGAGCCCAGCGTGGGCTGTGCCGTGTCTTGGGCCGCGCCAGTGCACTTCGCGGGCCGTCGTTTCTTCGGGCCGGCCCAACAGTGGCTGAGATTGTTTTCTTATTTTGTTTTGCTTTATTATTTCACAGCTTTGTATTGATATTCAAAAATCTGTATTGCTTAGTATATAGATCCAAATGCTATGGTTCCAATTTTGTTGAGTTCCTAGTATTGTCTAGTATTTAATAAAAATATTATATGAGCACATGTTTTAGAAATTCTGGATAAATTAAATAGGACTTTGAAATGTGTTTTTGGATACATGCAAACTTGTTTGAATTTTATCTTGAGTTTCTGTGGTCCAAAAATTATGAAATTTTGTGGGTAATCTATTATTGCTTAGTAGAATCTTTGGTTAAAATTTGAGAGCTAGTGCATGTATATTTTTTTAGTTATAGAATTTCTTTTTATCAATGTATGGATCTTGTGTGAATTTTCATAATTTTTCTATAGATCCAGTATAGGTAAAATTTGGTGAGTAAGGTTCTTATGATTGAATGATGCCAGGAAAAATGTGAAATCTGTTGCTTGACACTTTTCATTAGGGTTTCCTAATTATGCTAAAAATAGGCATGCCACCTGTTATTTTAGATACAGCAAGTTCTTCTTGCTCAATGGCTTTAAAATTTTTATGGTAGTTTAGGTGAAGCATGAGATAGCTACTGTAATTTTTGTAGATTTTTATGAATAGTTTTACTATATATTGCTTTAATCACCTAATTAATTAAATAAATTGGAAAAGGATATTAAATAATTTATTTAGAAGTTGGCACTATACTTTCTGATGTTACTTAGGTATGAAAAACAAGTTGGTAAACTTGGTTTGATCAAATTATGCTTTTGCATCATCATTAAATATATAATTTAGTAACCCTATCATTCCTGGATAGATTCTAGGTTTACTAGAAATTGATTTGGTTAACGTAAGAATCATGCTCTGCTATTTACCATTGATTTGTAGAAAATTTCATAAGCTTTCCAGAATGTCCTCTTGCAAGTCATTTGGAATTGTAGAACTTTAGTTGTGATTGAATTAAGGGACTACTGGTATGCATATAAAACTTTAAATGTTAAATTATGTATCCCTTTACTATTCTAAGTTTGTGGTAATGTTCTTAGGTGTTAGGCCTTTAACTGAAGATGAGCATCTTTATCTTAGGTTATGCAAGTTAGGTAAGTTGATCTTGTTCTTTAAGTTAAGTTAGATACATGCTTAAAGTGATTTGAATAGAGCTAATTACTCGGTAAACGAGTGTCCAGTGATGCTTTCGTAAACACTCACTGTGATTCATTCATCATTGAGCATCATGTCATTCCTTATGCATCCATGGTATTTATCTTGTGCATCGGCATGCAATAGGTGTACCGGAAGGAGTGACCCTGCTGGAATTCGAGGAACCGAGCGAGCAGCAGTAGCCGACACCAGAGATTCAAGAGGAGCAGCCTTCAGGAGAAGTGCCAGACGAGGTCGCCGTTGAGTGCCCGGATCACCGTCCTTGCAACTTTGTGAAAGGCAAGCCCCGGAGCATATTAAGCCTCCTAATTTCTGAACTGCAGTTACAGTATTATTATTACATATATTGTTGCATTAAGTTTAGGTGTTGGATGCAAACACTTGCTGCATTGGTTACACATTCCTTGTCCAGATATTGTTACCCTGAATCCTATGTAACTCAGGCTCGTGTAGTGCTTAGCCCTACTTAAACACGGTAGAAGCCAGGTGATTTCCTGTCACCTGCGAGATATAGGAAGATACATGTGGCACGGTTGGCTATAATTGCTATCATGGAAAAGAACCAGTCTTAATTTGAAATGAAGACCGGACGGAGGCTTGCCGGTTTGCAGTGACTTCGTCTGTGTCGCTTAAGGATTGATTCTTGGAGCCTTTCCTGTTCATGTTGAATGCATGCCTCTCTCTTAGTTGGTCGGGTCTGGAGACCGACCGCGAAGCCGAGTAGCTCAACTCAGGCCGGGAGTCGATAAGTATAAAGTACGCCTCGAAAGGGAGCCGTAGGCGTGAGTCCAAGGGCAGGTGATTTAAAAGTCCTGATCGTCCTGGCAGAAGGGTAATCCCTGAGAGCGCTGGCGCTGATCGAACCTGCGAATTTGGTTCCTGAGTTGTACCAAAGGTAACCCACGGCTACCCTTGCTAAGTATGCCAGGGTGAGAGTTAGGAATACCCCCTTAGCTGAGTTGTAATTCGATTCGAGTCGCCGTCTCTCCCGGTTAGTGAGAACTTGACGGGCTTATCTCCAATGTAGATACACTTAATAACATAATGGTTTGGAAATGATGATATGATGATGACAGCCTTATGATACCTGCTATGGTTAATATTGTTTGCTCCTAATAAGTGAGTGCTCTAGTACAGGTGCTAATCTAGTGGACAGGTAAATAATGATAAGCTTGATGCTAAGTTTAAATTGGTTACTATAATCATAAGCTCTTTTATGCAACTGTGTCAAGCTAGCCCACCTGAAAAGCCTTGCATGATCCTTGGTGTCTTTTATTTCTGGTTTTGTTGGGTAAGTCTAGCTGAGTACCTTCTCGTACTTAGGGTTTATCTCTCACCTATTACAGATGACTAGTTCTACTTTGGTTGCTGCAAGTACTGCCTTCTCCTAGCTAGGGATGAAGACTAGACCGTTGGGCACGGTCTCTACTAGTTCTCGTACCTGATAATGCTTTTGTGGGACATGACTCAGACTTGGCAATGTAATTGAAAACTATGATGTTTGTACCAAACTATGTTGCTTCCGCACACTCAAACTTGGTTTGTAATATTCTATTTCAACTCTGATGGATGTAATCCGAATGCTACTTATGAAACGTTGTAACGGATGATGTGTTGTGTTGAATCACTATGATCTTGGTTTGTATGTCGAGAGTTGGTTGAAATCCTTCGTGATTTCCGGACTACCGGGATTATGGGAGCTTAAGTACAGGAATTTGATCGCTTCGGTGATTGTTTTTGTACTTATGTTCTTATGATTTGGTCGGTTCTGTTACAGGTGCGCTAGGTAGGGGTGTGCATGCTATTTCTATATCGAACAAGATGGTACATTTTGCAGGCTTTTTGTCCCTCCCACAGCCCGGCCAAATCTTCACGGTTGGATCGATCTCATGGATCATCAACGCTGACGGAGTCGGAGAGCTCATCAAGCCGGTGTAGATAAATACTGCGCCGATCACCCCAACACCTATGACTATAGATCCGATCTTAGAACCACCTCCAAGGTTGTCTTCGTAGACAATTCACCACCCGCTCCCCCGCTACCAGAGGAGGTGAATCAACAATGATGATCTGATCACATCCATCGATCAGGTTGGCCAGAAGCTCATCGATTGCCTCTCCATCACAGAATCGGCTCTGACCACTCTAGTTCAGCGCTGACCATCCTATGATCTAGATCTATCAGGGGCCACTCAGGAAACTCTAGGAGTTATGGCCCTACCCTTTGGGTTCCCCAATGTCGCCGACACCTACCAAGATGCCCTAAGGGGCAAGTTCGTCGACCAGGTCAAAGATGTCCAACCTCCCACTGACCAGATCACTGACTAACCTCCACCGGCTGTCAACTGCTACACGTCGGCCGACGCCCCAGAGCATCCCTCCAAACCATCATGGAGGAGAATCTAGACTCTAAGTCCTAGGGCTCTATGGAGACTGTCGCCAAAACCTCCGCCGAACAACCTCCTCTCCCTCCCTTCTGTGGAGGCGCAATCTTTAACGTCAACGTCGACAGCCCCACGGGAAGAGGAAATAGAGGAGGACCGCGCCGCCCACATTAATAGGAACATCAACCGTGCACAGCATCGAGCAAACAAGGCTGCCCTTGCGATGGCTGAGGCTCATCTTGACTCACAAGGAAGGCCACACCAACTCCACCGCAACCTCAATGACGAATTTGTCCATGTTGACAACCACGACGTCTACAAGACCCCAAGCGCCAACTTGGCCATGGCTGCCAATGAGCTTGCTAGGCTCCCGCAGACACCAGAGGTTGCCAAGGTCATCGCCATGCTTAAAGTGGCACACTACCAAGTCAATGAGATCCGCTAGGATCAGAGGCCTTCATACACCACAAGCTCAATTCGCCGATCAGTGGTGCCAAGATCTGATCGCCACCCAAGTCATTTCACCGACCAGAACCACAATGATGGACAACCCCTCTAGGGGAGCTAGGGGCAACCGCATCGAACACCCTCATCAACATGACCATGAGGTCGGCCAGGATGTCCGAGTGCACCTCAACAATCTCCGAGACACATGACAATGTATCAACGAGCGCCATTTTGGTCATCATGAAGATGAAGTACGCTGCTGTCAAGAGTACGAGCAAGAGTTCGATAACCAAGACTCAACCCTTGAGCCGCTCAATGCCGCAACGCTGCAGATCATGGCACCGACAACCCTAATGGGCCCCAGCATTCACGAGGGCACTCTAAACACTCCAGTGGTACCATGGTTTCAAAATCACTAGGGTCGAGCCCTATAAGGGAAGGATGAACCCCACACAGTGGCTATAGGGTTATGCCACTGCTGTGTGTGCCGCTAGAGGAGATACCAGTGTCATGGTGAACTATCTTCCCATCATGTTCATGCCAACCACGATGAACTGGTTCATAAGCCTTGCCCCGAACTCCATTAGATCCTAGGAAGAGCAAAAAAAGGTCTTCACCGACAACTATATGGCTACATGTACTCGGCCGAGCACCAAGCATGATCTGAACTGCATCTACCAGAAGTCATCCGAGCTCCTCCGTAGCTACATTAGATGCTTTTTTGAGATGAGGAACTCTATTCCTAACATCATGGAAGCTGAGGTCATCACCGCCTTTGTCCAAAAACTCCATCACTACGGCCTCCGCTCTAAGTTCAATCGCAAGCCACCAACAAGGATTGTCGAGATGATTACGACCACCAACTAGTACGCCGATGCCGAAGAAGCCAAAGTGTGCTTCAATGAGGATGTGGGCACTCATCGCTCAACTTGCCGCAGGGACAATCGCCCCAATGACTGGTGCCACAGCAACCACCGCTACGATGATCGTAGTCACCATCGGGACTATGGCTATGATCGGCTAGAAGGATCCAAGTCTACTCAATATCGTCGCCGCTGACCAGACCACATCGTCGCCGCCATTGAAGAACCTCGAGCCATGCGCAACTATGATGAGTAGTACAAGACGATCCTCAAGGGCCCATGACCCCTCCACAAAAACACCAAGCATAAGATGAAGGACTACCTTGTCTTGGCTAAGGAATTCTAGGCCAAAAACACAGACAACGACAACAACGTCAGCGCCAGAGGCCGCCGACCACCTGGGGGCAATAACAATGCCTTCTAGGATCATGACAAGGTGGTCACCACCATCTTTGGGGGCCTTGCCTCCACCTAGAGTAGAAGAGAATGGAAGCTTGTCGTTCGCTAGGTGCTCACCGTCAATGCGGAAGACGTCATTGCCAACCCCAGCTATCGCCCTGGTTTGAGGTCCCCATCACCTTCAGTAGGGCTGATCAGTGGGCAGATATTCCTTACATAGGGCGTTTCCCCCTCGTCCTCGATGCAACCATCTAGAAAGTGCTTTTCAGAAAAGTGCTCGTTGACAGTGGGAGCGCTCTGAACCTCCTCTTTGTCAAAGCCCTAAAGGAGCTAGGGCTTGGGATAGGAGATCTCACACCCTCTGACTCCTCCTTCTAGGGTGTGATACCTAGCAGGGCATCCAAACCACTTGGAGAGATCACCCTACTAGTATAGTTTGGCATGGCAAGCAACTACCACATCAAGCACATCAACTTCTATGTCGCCGACTTCAACACCTCCTACCACGCCATACTTGGTCGGCCAGCTCTAGCCAAGTTCATGGCTGTACCGCACTACGCCTATCTGGTGCTAAAGATGCCTTTTCCTAAAGGAGTCCTGGCCCTATGGGCCAACCTCTCCATCACCTACACCTGTGAGACAGAGAGTCTTGCTCTCACCGAAGCCACCAACCTCTCCATCTAGATGGCCAACATGGTCACCGATGCCAAGACGGTGCCCACCGATGACCTAGAGATCCCAGTACTAGAGCCTCCACGTGCCTCCACCAAGTCCAAAGAAACCAAGGAGGTCAGCCTCGGCCTCGATGACCCCTCCATGACCGTGAAGATTGGGGCTCACCTCGACCCCAAATAGGAAAGCGTGCTTGTCTCCTTCCTATGTGCCAATGCTAATGTGTTTGCTTGGAAACCTACAGACATGTCGGGGGTACCACGGGAGAAGATCGAGCACTCCTTGAATGTATCGCCGACTGCCAAACTGATCAAGCAAAAACTCCAACAATTCATGCCAGACAAGAAGGAGGCTATTAGGGTAGAAATAAAATCACTCCTAGCTACTAGATTCATAAAAGAAGTGTATCATCCTGAGTAGTTAGCAAACATTGTTCTCGTTCAGAAAAGAATAAAGAATGGAGAATGTGTGTTGATTACACTGATCTTAACAAACACTGCCCTAAAGACCCCTTTGGTCTGCCTCAGATAGACAAGGTTGTAGACTCCACTGCCGGCTGCGAATTGCTCTCCTTGCTCGACTGTTACTCTAGCTATCACCAGATATCCCTCAAGGAATATGACTAGATCAAGACATCGTTCATCATGCCTTTCGGTGTGTACTGCTATACCACCATTTCCTTCGGACTCAAGAACACCGGGGTGACATAACAAAGGGCCATCTAGATGTGCCTCGATCAATAGATAGTCTGCAATGTCTAAGCTTACATTGACGATGTGGTCATCAAGTCCAAGACCGCCGATAATCTCATCACCGACCTCGAAGAAATGTTCGCCAACCTAAAAAGGTACAGATGGAAGTTGAACCCTTCAAAGTGCATCTTTGGAGTTCCATCTGGCATACTCCTGGGCTACATCGTCAGTGCTCGTGGCATCAAACCCAACCCCGACAAGGTCTTCGCCATCACCAACATGAAACGACCAATGTCCGTAAAGGATATACCAAAGCTTATAGGTTGCATGGCTACTCTCAATCGCTTCATATCATGCCTGGGTGAAAAGGGACTACTTTTCTTCAAACTCCTCAAGGCCTTTGAGTGTTTCTCCTGGTTGGAAGAGGTAGACACAACTTTTGAGCAGCTCAAGTTGTTTCTAACAAAGCCTTCGATCATGATGGTGCCTCGGCCAGACGAAACTCTACGGATCTACACTGCTGCCACTTCTCACATCGTTAGCACAGCTATCATCATCGAAGCGAGGAGGCCAGGCATGCCTATAAGGTGCAACGTCTCGTTTACTTCATCAGTGAGGTCCTTAATGAGCCCAAAACTCATTATCCTTAGGTTCAAAAGTTGCTATACGCCATTTTGATCATGTCGTGCAAGCTCCGCCATTATTTTGAGTACTACAAGATCACCGTAGTCACCGAGTTCCCTCTGGAGGACATCCTCTACAACAAAGAGGCCAATGGCCGTATCATTAAGTGGGCTATTGAGCTCGGCACTTACTCCATTGAATTCCAAAGCAGGCCTACCATCAAGTCACAGGTGCTTGCTGACTTCATTGCTGAGTGGACCAAGATCCAAGAACCCATCCCCGCTACTTGCCCCGAGCACTAGGTGATGTACTTTGATGGCGCCCTCAACATTAACGGTGCTGGTGCTGGCATTCTGTTTATTACGCCAACCAAGGATAACCATGGATACGTTCTCTGAATACATTTTCCAGCCTCCAACAACACCACCGAATATGAAGTGTGTCTCCACGACTCTATATAGTAGTTGAGCTCGGCGTCAAATGCCTCATAGTGTATGGGGACTCCGCACTGGTCATCAACCAGCTCAACAAAGACTGGTCCTGCTCCAGTGAGAAGATGGACGCATATTGCGCCGAAATAAGGAAACTCGAAGGGAAGTTCTACGGTATTGAGTACCACCACGTGGTACGAGATCAAAATTAGCTCGCCGACCACCTATCTAAGATAGGCTCTTCTCGTGCCATGATTCCACCAGGGGTCTTTGTTCAAGACCTCTTTATGTCATCTATTAAGGAAGATAAGGAAGTTTAGAAAATTCCCCCCGCCGAGTAGCTGGTACTTGCAGTACCTTCGCCGCCCGCCGACTGGAGGGAACAATTCATCAAGTACCTCACTAGCATCGATGTAGACTGAAACCGAATGCCTAATCCATCAAAGCAAGCATTATGTATTGGTGGAGGGGAACTGGATGAGGAAAAGTGCCAAGGAAGGGATACTGTAGAAATGCATCACCCAAGAAGAGGGAGTGAAACTACTTCTTGAAATTCACTCTGGTTCTTGCGATAACCACGCAGCCTTGAGAAACCTGATCGACAAAGCTTTCTAAGCTAGTTTTTACTGGCCCACGGCCATCTTCGATGCAGAAGACCTTGTCAGACATTGTGAAGGATGCCAATTTTTCACCAAGCAAATACACGTGCCGGCACAAGAGCTACAGACCATCCCAGCTTCATGGCCTTTTGCATGCTGGGGACTAGATATGTGATCGGGCCCTTCAAGCCAGCGCTGGGTGGTTTCTAGTACATGTACATCGCCATGGACAAGTTTTCCTAGTGGATCAAATACAACCCGCTTGTTTCAGCCACTGCAAATAAAGCAGTCGAGCTCTTCAAAGATATCATCCATAGAGTCAGTCTCCCGAACAGCATTATCACTGACCTCAGAACTACATTTACTAGACATCATTTTTGGGACTTCTACGAAGACCGATGCATCTCCATCAAATACATCTCCATTGCCCATCCTAGAGCCAATGGCCAGGTCGAACGGGCGAACGGCATGATCCTTGATGCCCTCAAAAAGAGGCTATATCAGAAAGAAGAAAAGCATCTAGGCAAATGGCTCAAAGAGTTACCAGCTATGGTCTAGGGACTGTGTACTCAAGCTAGTCACAGCACCGATGTGTCTCCATACTTCTTGGTCTATGGCTCAGAAGCCATACTACTAGCGGAGATTGCCTTTCGAGCACCTAGGGTGGAAAATTATGATGAAGAGCAAGTTGCAGCTGTTCGGACAGAGGATGTCAATAGGGCCAAGGAAGAATGCCTGATCACTTGTATCTACATAGTCAAATACCTAGAAGGCTTGAGAAGATACTACAACTACAACATCAAAGGTCATTCATTTGCTGTCAGCGACCTCGTTCTCCATAGAAAACTAAAAACTGAAGGGATGCACAAGCTCTCCTCCCCCCTAGGAAGGGCCTTACGTGGTCAAAGAGGTTACTCGACCAGGGTCCTATCGGCTATGTGAATTGGACAGAATCGATATCCCCAATTCATGGCACATCGAGCACCTCATATGTTTCTATCCTTGAAATGCTCTAGATATGTATTCTCCACTCCATGATGAATAAAGTTTTGGTCGCCATAACCCGTCTCCATTATTTCTCCATTATAGTTTAATCTCCATTTACGGTCGCCGGCTTTAAGTTACTCCTTAATAAACTCCAATACGAGATGTCCATAAATGCCCCACCACGTTTCTCCATATCTCCAAGATGTTTCACCGAGCAGCACATGTTTTGTTCTATGCTCTATGGAGAAGACCTAGTCTTCAATCTCTCCCTACACGTGCTATAGGCTCCGTGCTCTGTGTTATGGGTGGTCGGCTGTGGTTCCATAGTCATGCCTATTCCTCCTACACGTGCACGGGCTCCACACTCGATGTTATGGACTATGGGCTAGCCAAGGCCAAGAGCCAAGTAAAGAACTAACTGCTCGGATGCTACTAATACTATGTATATCTCCAAGTTATTTTGCCAACCATCGAGTAGCACATGTTCCACTCTATTCTCTATGGAGAAGACCCAGTCTTTGATGTCTCCCTACATGTGCTATGGGCTCCATGCTCTGCGTTATGGGTGGTCGGCTGTGGTTCCTTGGTCATGCCTATTCCTCCTACACATGCATGGGCTCCGCGCTCAATGTTATGGACTATGGGCTAACCAAGGCCAAAGAGTTCAGTAACGAACTAACTGCTTGGATGCTACTTATACTACGTATAATCGCGTTAGGGTTAACAATACAACGATTTTTTCACCGCAATACAAGCAAACTACATAAACATGCACTTGTCACTTTACAACATTTATACATATCCATAAATGTTTATCTATGCCCTTGTGCGTTCTAACTACTCTCTCCAGTTAATATAGAATACTCTCCGAGCAGATCACTGGGCTTTGCCATCATTGTCTATCTCACCGAACAGGTTGACATCAACGGCTAGCTTCTTCGCTGCGTCTTCCACCTCATCTTCTAGCTGCTCGTGCTCTGTTGCGCCCATCCCTCTAGTGAATCTGGCCCTTATTGCTTGAAGGTCAATGGCTAGGTAGTGGGACCGAACCATCGTAAGGGCGTGAGTAATGGTGGTAACAGTGGCATCGCAGTTGAAGGTTTTGACGTTCTCCCACACCGCCTTACACCTGTTGGTGATGGTGTCCGGATGCAGTGGCCTACCATCGGGCTAAGGAGCCACCTCTAGGTTAACACAGTCGAGCACCGGCTTGACTCTGGCAACTATGGTGTTGAGCTTGCTTTGCTTGGTTCTGGCATCCTGCTCCAGCATATCGAACTATGCCTTAACCCTCCGACAATAGTCTGTAGGCATTGCAAGGGTCCATCAAGCCAAGAAATTACCCCAGCAGTAACTTCAACCACAAAGAACTCACCTTTTAGCTCCTTGGCCAGCTTCTCCGCCCACCCAGCCATCTTCTTCTCCTCCTCCTAGAGTTGCCCGATGGTTTGGCATAGCTGGCCGTGCTCCACATCTTGCTCTACAAGCATAATCATCGTTAGCAACAATATGACTGTTCAACAATGCAAAGCAAAATCCCCGATATGCCATACCTTTTCTCTGCTCGGAGATGATCCTAAGCTGCTCAGACTTCTAGTCTAGCTATGCAGAAAGACTCGTCACCTGCTCAGAGCTATGTTCTAGCTGCTCGGACTTGCACCGCAGCTGCTCGAACATGGTTGCCAGCTGCTCAGATAGGACGCCCTTCTAGTATTCCGGACCCCTCATTGGATTTAGTAAGATCTTGCTTGTGTTATCCCCCTGGACGTTTATCTCCATGAGTTTCATCATCTCCTTTAGCTTTTCATTTTCTTCGGTGAGGGGCTCCATCCTCTTGATCAGCTGGCACTGTTGCTCGGTAGTCCAAGCTATCCCCTACAAATGCACCAAGACTATGAAGAACTCCGATCTCCAACGTCAAAGATGAGCATTGCAGACGTAGTACTAACCTTGATCTGCTTCATCACTGTGGCAAGAGCAGACTCGAATCTCCTGAGCTCCTTGGTGGTGTCCTCCTCTTGAACAACCACCACTTCATCGCCCTACTTATGGAGGATTCAGACAGCTTGAGGTCATGATTCCTCATGCTCAATCTCTTCCACTTTGTCCTCCTCCACAGCTAGAGGCACCACCTGGGGGCTCGGTGGCTGGATAGCGTGTCCAACCATGCCCTCCGACACTTCAGGGAGCGCCATCTGCTCCCCTGGCACCATAGGCTCCTCCGCTCTAGACTCCAGCTTGGTGTGGGATACTTTAGCCTCCACTCTCGAGGACCCGATGGGTTCTGCTGTTGCCCCAAGCACTGCAGCTGACTCGTCCACCATCGGCGCCAACCTTTCACTTCCACCAAGTCCACCAGCAAGGGTGGTTGACTCCTCCATAGGTCGTGGAGCACCCGAGGACTCTAGGACAGGATCTATCGATGTCATCTCCGTGCCAGGACTAGCCCCTAGCTACTCGCCCATCTAGATGGACGGGTTCAACTCCTCCATGCGCCTCACTCTACATTAGATTAGTTCATCAATTGCTACCACAATAAGGATCTGATATCAAATTAACCCGAAGACAATGATACTTACATGTTGGCTTGCTAGTATACTTTTCTAAACTAGCACTACCTAAACGAGCCCCTAGGTGTGGCCCTAGGGTTGACTCCCGCACCCTAGGATGGAGGTCTCGTGGTCTCCACCGTCGGTCTCTCCTCCACCTACCGCTCTAGGACTCCCCTCGCCTACTGCTCAGGGACTCCCTTCGACTGCTGCTCGAGGACTCCCTTCACTAGCTACTTGGGGACTCCCTCCCCTCCCTTCAATCGCTCCTCCACGTGCATGTTGCATGGAGCCGCTTTAGTGCTCGAAGCAGGAGCTACTGGAGCCTCGTCGTCATCCGACCACTCGGACATCACCGCACTCTGTGTCCAAGTGATCTAGTCACCACCAAGCGAGATGCCACTTGGTTTACGAGGAACATCACTTGCCATCTTCCTCCTCTTTTGGGTCGGCTCATCTACCGCTGCCCTCTTCTCCTGAACTTTCTTCGACACTAGGGGGGTACTCTCCGTCCGACCAGCGTTGGCACCTTTGGATTCCAACGATGCACTGATGGCACCCTCCTCAAGCTAAGCTTGTGGCCGGGCATCTACCGCCTATGGCCAATCGGCCCTTAGCACACCTGAGAAGTACACTGCTTGTTCCTACCAATGGATCTTTCCATAATTGCATCAGTTCACTGCTCAACAATGGTAAAGGATAAAAAGCATCAGGAACAAAACAATTGGGATGTTTACCTAAGGAGACGGGTTCATACAGTTGAAGGCCCTTGTCTGCTTTGACATGTTGAATGAGGCATTTGGAGCAAACATCTCTATAGCCTGCTCTAGCACTTCATCCTTCATCAGCCTCCCCGTGCTCTCCCGGGTACCGTCATTGTCACCCTTGAAGTCATAGCCTGCATGGCCCCTCTCCTTGCAGGGCTAGACGTGGTGCACTATGAAGCTCGCCGCCACCAATCCACCATTAATTTTCATGCCCTTTATTAGGTCGAGGAGCTCCCTCACCTGCTCCATGTTGGCACTACTCAACTTCTCTAACCAGCTCCTCTAGTTCTTCAGAATGTGGTCGATGTCGCAGCGGATGGTGGGATGACTCTACTTCATGTAGAACCACCTAGTGTTTCACCCCTTTAGTGAGGTGTTCAGTAGTATAGTGATGTACTCACCTGCCATCCCATCGTGACATTGAAGATACATGCCACTGACCACCTTTGAACCGCCGCCACCCTTCTTCAGCCAGAATAGATGACGAAAGAGGTTGAAGTGGGGAAGAACTCCGAGATATGCTTCACAGAAATGGATGAAGATGGAGATGTGAAAGATGGTGTTTGGGTGGAGGTTGCACAGATTAATGACCCAGAACTCTAGTAGATCCCTCAAGAAAGGATGAATGGGAAAACATAACCCGCGCCAAAAATAATCCACAAAAACTATGACTTTATCGGTATGGGGCATTGGAAAGGGCTCACTGTTGGCTGGCTGCCATCCAGCGGTGACACGATCTAGGAAAATGCCTGCTTCCACCATCCTATTGATCTCCACCTCCCCCATGATCGACGACACCCACTTGTTGTCACAGTTGGCTCCGGCAGCCGCCTTCTTCGGGTTTCTAGCTCCCTTCTTCGGTGCCATCTCTCAGATCTGTTTTGGGATTGGTGGCGAGAGCGTGTGTGAATATGGAAGTGCGAGGGCTAAGGAGGAAGATGAAATGGCAAAATGGCAAAGGTGGGAGCATGGGGTGTGGCGGTGCAGTTATAAAGTACTCCCCCACCTTTCGCATTCAAGGGTTTTTGGGAAACCGCTCCCATGATTTGTGCCACTCTGAATTCTCCACAATAGCGTGGTGGGCCGTTAACTAGGTTTTTGCGCAACTGCAGCCTGTGTCACCCATTTATCGCTGTAATTTGTTACTGCTCACCGAATATTCACCGACTTCTCCGCCATCTATTACGGCTTAGTAATTACTACTGTACAGCCATTACTCTAGTTTTTTCTCCAGGATTTGTTTTCTCCAAGATTTCCTCTTGTGGCTTGGGGACTGCGTCAGCACTATGACCTGGTTCCTCACTGCACTGGGGACTTTCTTCTGTTGACTACTATTTCTAACCCTAGCACCACATGACCACGTCACCTACTATAAGGCTTAGGGACTAAGTGGGCACACTTCACCTTGCGGTGAATGTGCTTTTGTCATCTCGTGGCTATGCCTAGGGACTGGCTACCTACTAGGCTGGTCTGTTACTTTTCTTCTACTTTGGACCTTGGCACCATGTGACCACATCACCTACTGTTAGGCTCGGGGACTAAGTGGGCATACTTCACCTTGCGGTGAGTGTGATTGCTTTAATCTAGAAGACTTCGCTCCTCCTAAAGTTGAAGAAGACTATCTCCCTTTCTCGTGGTTGGACTCTAAGTGGCCACACTTGGTCCACTGTGAGGAAATTTTTGATTTGGAACTTGAGCTCCTTCCACCCTTATGGCAAGCCATGCTTGGGTTACGCTGCTCGGTGATGGTTCACACTACTCGGCGATGGTTCACGCTGCTCGGCGATGGTTCACGCTGCTCGGTGACGGTTCACGCTGCTCGACGATGACTCACAACTGCTCGGCAGCTCATCACAGTGGTCGGACCATGAGTTTGACTGCTCAACTTTGTTCGCACCTGCTCGGACAAGCTCAAAACGACATTGCACAATGGATACAAGGCGCTCGGTGACTAGCTATGGGGTGTATAACCTCGGATACCCATGGCAGACCACATGGGCTATGCCCCAAGGGGTGGCCCAGCCCACAAGATGAAGCCTTGTGGGGCATGACGCTGCTCGGCGCCTCCCGCAAGACACCAAGAAGATATCCTGAAGATACTACGAGATCTGTTAGGATACGTATGATCCCATGATTCCTGTAATCTGTTATTACTTTCTGGTTATCTCCTAGATCTAACTGACTTGTAACCCTACCCCTAGGACTATATAAGGTGGGCAGGGACCCCCCCTCCAAACTCACACAATATCATACGATAGCCAATACAATCCGACAGACCATAGAAGTAGGGTGTTATGTCATACTGACAGCCTGAACCTATCTAACTTGTGTGTCTCTGTTGCCTTCTTGTTCTTGATTACACGCATCTCTGTCGATCAATCTACCTTCGTGGGATACCCCTCAGAGGACTGCCGACGATATTCTATCGATAGATATTATGCTAAATAGTAAACTATTTAACACAATATCAATAACTAATCCATATCAAAATTTGTATGAGATCGAGCCAGACTGATGCAACCGTACAAATTTTGATAAGAATTAAAGGGTAACTTGTATCAGTAATTATAAGAGATACAAGTTGGACCGATGCAACCTTACAATAACTAATGATAACTAACTTATACAAAGTTTGCAAGAGGTCAGACCTAACTGATGTAGCCTTACAAATAAAGTATAAGTCATGACGGATACTCACAAGCAAACCGGAGGTTGGACCTAACTGATGGCAGCCCTACTTGCTCAAAGAACTCGCCGAGATCTACTTTACTCCTACTCCTATGGGTGGCATGGGCCAAAAAAGTAAAGGTACTTGTTTTGATTGATGTGTGGATGTCTATTACAAAAGCCGGGGTTCAATATTTATACCCGAGGCTTGACTATGAGTCCTGGTCGAACAAGACCGGTTACAAAACTTGGTAAAGAAAACAAAACTTTCTAAATTGTGATAACTTGGACCTCAATCTTTCCCTTCTATGAAGTCCAACGCGTCTTCTTGCTTCATGTCTTGCCGTCCCTGCCGATAGGGCCTATTCCTTTGAGATGATGACATCATCTTATTTAGTCGATTCTGATGGCAATTCAGTTACCCGATCCTGCTGAATATTTCAACTTTCCTTGATAAATTCTAACCTTAGAGTCTTCTCATCCCGAACCAAATTTTGGTGTCAACACATGCCCCCCAATTTTGGGATAAAATAATTTTATTCCAAAATTACCTCTTATGCCATTGAACGCATCACGGGCCTACCCTGAAACCTCTGCTCCCTCTCAACTCTTTAGGTTTGGGACCTTGTCAAAACTTCGAAATTGCCCCTATCTCCTTCATTCGGTCGTTCTGCTATATTCCCCTTTTTGCTTCGCTTGCCAGCCGCCGCAATATTCTTGGGCGCCAAACCCTTATGAATCTAGAACCCCAATCTTAGCAAAGTATCCTACTATTCTTCACGGAACCTTGGAGGCGGCAGTTCAACTTGATGGTGCAGCACCAACGCCCACTTGAAGATCTAGATCTACTCCTCCAAGCTTGATGGTGACTGTCGACTTCATTCTAGAGGTATGATTAAGAGACCATCTTCACTAATTGTTCCTCAGTCCCCGCTTAATCTTCAGCTCATAGATCCGCTCTCCCTGGTTTTAGGATCTCAAAAATAAAATCTTGATCCCAACTAATGTCGAAAATGCATACTTTTTAGGTCTGATGGGCGATCTGGATACAACAAAGCTCATTAACTTAGAGACAAACAGGCTTCCATTCAAGCATTGCACCATGAATCCTTTGGTGTGGGATAAAACTTTTAGGGCATGGCCACTTCCTCTTGATGGATGGAGATACTAGTATCTCAGAGTGGCCAAGACTCATCAAGCCAGATGGGTGACTTATGACTGGGATCAGTGTATAGCTCTCTCTCCATCGAATATAAAGAAGAATGAACCTCTATTGAGATCTGCTTCCTACTTCTGGTCCAATGCTTTCAATGCCTTCATATTTGGTCATGGACTAATGACAATTACTCTAGCTGACATTCATATGTTAATTGGCCTCAGAATCATAGGGCCCCTCCAACCTTACAACCTCATTGGTAAACCAGAGCATAAGGTCCAGAGTATCAGATCTAGGGGGTGGGGATGCTACATCACTGCCCATAAATGGACTCAGAATAGGAACGCCGACCCTAAAGAACATGCCACCTTCTTGAACATGTGGTTGGAGAAATACCTTTTCTACGGGTCTACGTGTAGTCCAACTACTAATTATTGGTATCTAGCAGAGCAATTGTCTCATGGTGCTGATATTCCCTTGGGAAAATGCTTGCTTGGATCCTTATACCATTTGATGCATCAAGTATCCTCAAAATTGATGATGAACGAGCCAATTGCACCATTAGTGGACCATGGTGGCTTTTGCTGATGTGGCTAAATCTACACATGCAGAAAGTTGTAGTTAACGACTTCAAGACTTCAAACTTTCCTTCCTTAAAGTACTCAGAGTACCAGGAGAAGAACTTGAATGAATGTAACATCCTAAAATTTATTTACAATATAGAAATTAAATTTGAGCATTTAATTTATTTTTGTGCATTTTAACTTAGGTCAAATAATATTTTTTTGTTAATTAAAATTAACTATAAGGTTTCGAAACATATTTGTTGCATTCATGCCGAAGCATTGTTTTTGGTTGAGTGTAGGGTTAGGTTATTTGAGGTTAAATTCAAATTCCATTTTAATTTGACCAAGTTTCAAAGCTCTAAAAATAGAAAAGAGTTTTCTTTTAAAAACTTTCTTCTATCTCCTATCTAGCCCAACTCTAGAACCAGCCCAAGCTTCTCTTTTTCTTTTTCCCGCGCCTAGAACTCGGCCTTGGGCCATTGGCGGCCATCTGGCCCGCTTTCCCCTTCCCCTCACTTGTGCGCGCGCACTGGCCAAAGTCAGCCCATCTCATGGCCTGCTCGGTGGCCTGAGTGGAGTAGCCCACTCACCCACACTCCCCTCTTTCTTTCTCTCACTACGCGGCCGGGCCCGTTCATCAGCCGCACGCCACCACGCTGCCTCTCCCTTCTCTCTCTAGCGGCTGGGGTCCGCCTAACGGTGCCACACCCTTCTCCTTCCTCGCGCTGAGGATCCTAAGCCAGCATTCATCGCTATCTTCAATCCCCTTTGAAAAACCTAGTGAAAAAGGCCATCAAGGGGTGCTTTCAAGCCCACAATGATGACGGGAGGCAATGTGGTGCCTGTTTCCCCTTCTAGCGCCCCCATCCACCTATAAATCCCCTAGCCGAGACCCTCCCCCTACTCTTTGGTCATCGTTATACGCACACACTCACCCCACTCACAATCTCTCCATTCTAGAGCTTGGTTGCCGTGCGATCATGTCCACTCACAATCTCTCCTTTCTCGTTTTCATCATGGGTTTCCTCGAATTCATGCTCATCGGCGGCATTCTCTCTCTTGTCCACTCTTGCTCATCGCCGGTCACCTTGGAGCTCTTCCAAATGTCGAGAACACCTTCATCGAATCCATGGCATTACCCTAGTTGTTTTCATGCCCTTGTTTTTGTTTTCTGTTCACGGAATCACCGTATCGGCGAGCTCCGCTTCTGGTGTTCATGGCGTCGCCATGGGGGCCATTGCCACAATGTGTTTCCCCACCCTCTTTTTGTACCTTGTCGACTTCATGTCGTTCCACTCATCATCCTGGTGTTTTTAGTTTTGAACGGCATAGCCAGAAACGCCGTACCGGCGTTCGCCGTGGACCTCAGCTCGCTGCCATCCATGGCGGGCTCGCCACCGTCACCATACTAGTTTACACCAAAATTTGGTAAGCTTTTCCTAGAAAGGAAAAGATCGGCCGATGATGTTAAAAGCGAGAAAGTCTCCTAATTAAGAGATATGTACGAGCCGGCTAGAAAATATTATTTTATTTGGAGAAACACGACATCAAGGTGCATATCACGATGAAAGAAACAAGGATAGGTATCAAACAAGGAAGCTCATCAGCAAGGATTCTGCATAAGGGAAAATAGAATCCATGTATCTTGATATTTCTTTTTGTTATCTAGTCATGTTCGTTTAGGACTCTTATTAGCCCAGGGTATAAATATAAACCCCTGGCTATTGTACTAGATTATCTAACAATCAATCATTACAATTACTTTTTTGGCTTCATGCCAACCCTTAGGAGTAGGAGTACTATAGATCTCGATGAGTTCTTCAACAAGTAGGGCTGCATCGACTAATCGACCTCCGGCTTGTCTATGAGTACCGTCACAACTTGTATCATACTTGTAAAGCTACATCAGCCGATTGATCTTTACGAGTATAATACATGTTAGTTATCGATCTGTATCATTATTTATAAGGCTGCATCAACTGATTGATCTCTTATGAATCATAATATAGATCAAAGTTATCGATCTTGTGTTAAATAACTTGTTGTTTAACATAATATCACCAATTATTGAATCTTCTAAGATTAGTAAGATTTTCCTTGTTGTTTTTGGTTGATTCACTAGTTATTGATCTTGTTATAATTAATGTTCCATTAATTATAACAAATCACCTGATTGAGATAGAGATAGATTGGCATCATATCATCATAATTGGTCATCTTCTAGTCTGGTCACACTTTGAATCTCATAATTAATGGCTTAATTCTACTAGATCGACTGTTTTATTTCTATTCCAATCAAACATAGTACGCATCCAAAGACATGTTTCAATCATGGATAAACTCACTAGTTAATGAGATCTCATCTAATGACACCACCATAGCTGCATCGATCCGGTCGAACCTCACTGGTAAGACTTTGGATTAGAGATCATTGGTTAGTGGTTTTGTTCATAATCGAGATATGTACTCTGTTTGTTTGCTATGTATGCATCGGCTATTTTAGCCGATTCGCCTGTGCTTTCACACATATAGCTTGTTTTTCATGAACCTCTCGATATATAGATGGTTTTATAGATTCTTTGGTTTTAGTTTGTTATCATTATCATAGCTATATCGATCTGGTCAAACCTCACTATTGATGGTAACAAATTAGATCCAGAGCATTTGTAGATTCATTTGTATTAGACAGTCGGTTTGTTCGCATGTTATATCTTTTCTTGTTGAACTTATCGGCTCAATGCTTTACACTAGTTATATGCATCTAGCTGATGGTATTTCTTTATATTACTTATGTCTGGGTGTATTGTATTTGTTATCATAAACCAATCATGACCCATGAGCATCACAATCCTTAGCAGTCGATTTCTCTTTGTATCGGCTATCTAGTCGATTCCCCTGTTTGGCTGCTCTCGATGTAGCATACTTGGAACTGTCTAGGCAAAACTGACATGTTTCACCCTAAATTACTGATAAGCTTTCTCTCCTTATCAATTGCAGGTCAAATTGACTGGCATGGCTTTGGGATTTTCAGGATCGACTGGTCCTGTGTTGAAGCCAAGAAGATCTCCGGTTTGACTCCGCTCAGATCATCCGGCTTGCTGTGTGTTAGAACACATTTTGGCACGCCTGGTGGGACTCGAACCAACAATCGCTTGATCAAAAGTCAGAGATATGGATTCCGAGCATTGAAAAGTGCTTAACTCTACTTGGACGCATGCTGCTAGAAATCACATATGGAAGAAACTACAGAAAGAATAGGGCATACCGTTGTAGGCTTCGTGTCTACTAGTACGTGTCATTACTCCACCATGTAGATCGTCATGTTTCAAGAAGGAGCATTCAATGCGGTTACAGTATGAAGTTCCAACAAGTAATCCAGGGTGTGTCAGTGCGTCTACTGGTCCCAAGGAGTTAATGCATCTGCTGGAGACATGTAGGATGCATGCTACGTGTGCAAATCTTAATCCAAGGAGTTGGATTTGTTGACGAAGTAGACCGACGATCGTACAATAGATGAGTAGCCGATAGACATATCGCCTTGCAGACAACCGGTAAGTCTCAATGAATGCTGTAAAGATATAGGAATTGGCTATTGGAGAGCGGAATCAACTTTTCAAGAAAGGAATCAGCTATTGGAGAGCGGAATCAACTTTTCAAGAAAGGGATCGACTTGATACAATATTTTTAGTTCAAAATACAAGCTGATGCCAACGGATCAAGACATCAATGCAAGCCGATGGAGCCTTTTATTCAGTTGGATTCAAGAGAATACATCACCAAACTCCAATGCATCACATATGACTTGCTTGGTGAATTAAGACACTTGTACACATGAGAAGAGAAAGCAAACAAGGGACATGCTAGATGAACAACACGTAACAGGAGTCATGTCTTTACCTAACTCATGGATGGAGGAGTCTCGACAAATATATGTGATTTCTTTTTGTAGTTGGAAATATAAAAAATTAGATTGGAATTAATTGTTTGGCCGCAAAGCTCTGTACAGATGTTAGATATTGGTATCAACCATGCAAGGCCAAACGAAGTAAGGGGGATTAGGAAAGCAAATTGGACTTATGCTCTCTCATCGGTTACTTCTTCACTGCTATCCATTATTCCCTCACTTCCAACATCTCCAAGACTAGATATATAGCCAATGGGATTAAAGTTGTCCAATGAAATTTTGAGCCAATGAAATTATTTTATCAAGAGCGACTGATAAATTTCCATTAGATTGGGTTATATGGCTTGTTCATGTTTGATGGCATATGTGCGAGAACACGCCTGCAACATGGGTGGATGGCTATAATAGTATTTGGCATGGATACTCAGAAGGATGTTATGCTTTGCCTGAGTTTACTAGAATGATCTGAGTCTAGCCCATTTTCCAAAGAAACATGTTGTCTGGTATACGACATCAAGTCAACTATAGTACATTGATTGTCAGACAGCCCATCAGAGATATCGACTAGGAGAATAGTAAGCCGTAATCTTAATTTTAGTTACCGTGCAGGCCAATGATATATAAGCATATTATATTTCATTGCCCAAAATAAAATGTAGTATCCGTCTGAATATAATACAATCACATATGGTATGAAGATGTGAGGAAACAAAGCTGAAAGCCATAAGAAACCAAAGACATTACCATCAGCACACATCAGATGAGAGAAGATCATTAATTAGCTGGTGATTACTATTGGTGTACAGTTGATAGAAGGAGATTGTTAGCCGAAAGTTATTGTTAGCACATGAAAAATTGGCTCCATGTATTGATAAGTGCTTAGAGTATATTTAAATATCATGGTGGCTAGAATATTTTATTGGCATCTCAGCTGATGAATATATTATGTGCATCGATTTGGCATGGTGTTATTAGCTGGTCACATGTAGATAACTATGGTTAATGGCAAGAAAGAAGCTGATGTTCATGCCCATCGTCTCTATAGTTGATTATAATTATAGACTCGAAGGTAGCTCCTAATCGGCTAAAGCAGGTGAATGGTCAGGAGTACTAGAGGATTCAATCCAAGCAAGTCATCAAGGATATTGGCTCATGAAGGTCGATTGCAAGATGCAGAGGAAGATCCATTTTGGAGTTATCAAGAACTAAAGGTAGATAATTTTGAAGCATGAGTTCTCATAGTCCAAACTAGAGGGCTTGATTGCACGCCTGGTATGAAAAGCATCGGCTTATGACAACCAACTTTCAAGATAGAAGATAATTTCAAGTGGAAACCAAAGCATTAGGGCTAGAGATCAATTATGTTTTGCTTTTGATATGGTTGCTATAGTCAAGATACGAGATTAAGAAGTCAAGCTAAGTATTAGGCTATGCTTAAGGAACTTCAACTTCTTCAGGAAGTAAAGGTCAATACTATTGAGGTATTTGAAGATTTACAATTAGTAATTAATCAATTGATCGACCTATATAAATAAAAAGATGATACTTTGGAGGAGTATTTTGACATTGTTAGTCCAGCAACAGTGTGCTTTGTCATTATTCAAAAGGAAAATTAGTTATTATTCAGAGGTGGATTTGGCAATGTTATGGAGAGACATGTTCATAAATTATGATTAAAATTACAAATGTCGATGAGATATGTCTATCGGCTACATGTTATTCAGGTAGATTTGACACCAAGTTAATTATGGAGAAGATTGAAATGAGAAGGAGGCACGTGGGATCAAGACAGAGTTCACTTCAGATAGGATATGCATTATTGTTTTCATAAGGGACAAAAGTGACCAAGAAAAAAGGAGAAGCTATTTAGGGAAACATATACATGCCCAATAAAATTTGGAAGCAAGAAGAAGTCAGGTCAATTAGCAGCAGCGAATCCCAACAAACAGCAATTAGCATGGTTAGCCAATGACGGCGATAGATGTCTTGACTACAACTTACAGGGACAAACTAGCCGATGAATACAACTAGAGCACCCCGTAAGGTGAATTGATTGGCTTTACCACCATCCATTTGAAAGTTACGTATGTAATCCAAGGTGAGAAGGAAGGAAAAGAAATCAAGTAATGATTATTTATCAGATCGGACTTGGTGTTGGACTCGTTCATGCAGTGCAGCTTGAGTACAAACAAAGCATATATTGATTCTTTATTAGTTCAAGCCAACATAGAGTAGATGCGAGTGAACAAGCTTGGAAGCCAACATGGACTTCGAAACATATCAGCCATCAGGAGACAGAGTCTGACTAAATACGTCCACATACCCGATGCCAGTTAAGATAAAATAGCAGAAGTCCGCTACTGATTTGCTTATATATTTGAATTAAGAGCGAATCAGTACATGACAAGGATACTCATCGGCTTCTGAGTGCGAAGATCAAGGCATCAAGCCGATGGGGCCATTTATGTAGTGATCAGGCATCAAGCCGATGGGGCCCTTTATGTAGTGATCAGACATCAAGCCAATGGGTTTGTGGAAACCAGATTAAGTCTCCTTCTATCGGCTATTATGATCGGCTATTGTGAAGCAGCAGCACAGTTACAACCAGTGAAAACCCCATCTACTACAAGTTGCTATAGATAAATACTTTCCCTGTGGTGTCTATATACTTACATAGAAGACAAAATCTGCTACACCATACTCCTACCCAAGGCGAGATCAATTTAATTCAAAGGAAGGACTACACATACATGGAAGGCGGCGTTGAAAAACAGGATAACTTCCAACGTATTAGTTCATGACACCACCTCCAACGCCTAGTTTGAGGAAGGCTGAGGAAGTTAGGAGCAGTTGACCTATGTGCGTAGATATCAAAAGAAGAGTATCCGAGTTGTGATCCTAATTTGGGGAAACAAAAGCCGATGATAAAGCTTATTACATCGGCTAGAGATATAAATTCATTTATCTCGATATGTCAGTTACAAGGCAAGATGAAAATGAATGAGTCCCATACAAGGCAAAAGCGGCCACTACTGATGACTTCTTCTTTAGCATCGTGCCCAAGCCTAACATCACCAATGATACGATCAACTCATCATGGAACCAACACTGAGAAGATCCTTGGGATGAATACACTCGCCATCTCGAGCTCTTTCATGAACTACGCATCGGGGGGCCTACCACTACACATGCACCTACGCACCACTGAGCTCATCTTCATGTTTTATGGCATGCTCAACATTAGTTTTGTTGCCATGACATTCTTTGGGGCTACCCATGAGCTATCCGATGGCATGTTCACCTAGCCACTCTAGATCCCCAACAAGGAGATCGACAAAGGCTAAGCTCATGCCCAAGAAGGACTAAATATAACAAAGGCCACTATGTATTCGTCAGTAGTAGAGATGGCTACAGGAGTACGATGCAAGCGCATCGGCAATGCCTGCGCATGGTCTAGCGCTAGAATGACCTCAGCAACTAGCATCACCCATTGTGCTGTTGGCATCATCACTGCTGTTATTGTCTTGGTAGTTGCGATCATCCTCAATTGTGTTGGCAGTGGCTGCTGATATTAACAAAGCTCGGATGGCATGGCCGTCGCAATCTTGATTTTTCTAGCGGATTCATAATTTGGCGGCTGACATAGAGAAGATCAAAGATAGATCGAGCAGAAAGCCAATAAAGACCAATCACTTCTCTTGAGATAGAATTGGCTGTTACTTCATGACCTTACCCTTCAAGCAGACAGAGTCTGCAGCCGATTGGTAAGAGCATAAAGCCAGTAAGATATCGATTTCTAGTACAGCAGTGGAACTTCAAAATAATCAGGTGAAATCAATTAAAGATCAACATAGCCGATGACCATCTCTAGAGCTAATGGGATTGTCAAAGTCATTTTCTTCCATGGGTTATTATCATCGGCTGTTCGACTAAGCATATTTTTCAAGATAAAGAAAAGGTCATCATGAGAGGTTTCGTCAGAGATACAAAAGGAAGTTAGCAACCTAATAGCCGATAGGAGACCACTGGCTAGGAGTTATTATCTGTAGGAAATTAGCTAACAATAAGGTAATCGTAGCCGACGATGAAGAAAAATATTATATTAAGAAGATAAAAATAAGTCACCATTAGTTAGTGATTATCTTACTGCTATGACTGAGTTTAAACACTCTGGACGATTGAGGGCATTAACACATACGTGAAAGGAACTACTACATACCTATACACAAGTCATCGGAAGATAGAAAAGGAAATAAACAAGTTTAAAGAGTTTCCACAGTTCGATGACATGTTCCGCTGATGTTCGTATGCAACACTGCAGCAGCGAATGGCTGAGGGATTTAGGAGTTCGGTTAATAATCATGGAAGCATATATAACAAGGACTGCTTGAAGACCGATCTGATGAGCGCGTAGGTGATGCATCAGGGGAAGTTGAAGGACTTTCTTGTTCTAGGATCTGCAAAATAAGATCAGCATACATATAGCAAAGGAAGACGACCATGCTCTTTTGAATCTACATGCATCATCTATTGGTTAGCCGATGTTGCTTGTTTACATGTTAACATGGTTGGATGACACCAGTGATGATGGTGCTAGTGGTGATGTTCCTGCTAGAGTACCTACCCAAAATTTATCACGTGGCACGGATACTTTAGCGAATGCAGGGACAATTGGGCTACATCTTTAGAACCATTTGGTGGTCGGCGAGTGCGCACGCAGCAGCACAATGACCTACACGACGTAGCTGTACTATGGTGTTTTCACCTTCCCCGGCATCATTGGCGGTGACAAAATCGATGATGCCGATAATGAACCTGAGCTGCACGGAGCAGATGCTGCTCCTAATCTCCTAGAGCTTTATGGCATTTAACACATTCGGTGACCTAGAAAGCATGATGGGGAATGGGTGGAGATCATGTTTGACATCATCACAAGTAGGCTGGTCCTCATCACCATGCTCATCGGTAACATCAAGGTATTCCTGATTAGGCCGTGTTTGAGAACATGCAGTTGGAACTCAACCCATTCGGCCTCATCATCTACAACGCCAACATGAAGCAACTGGTAAACATGTCGGGTACAAATACTTCTCCTACCAGAAGATGTGATAGTAGATATATGAAGGTCGGCAGGGACCAATCTAGTTGCACATGATTGCCATAGCATCTAGCCTCAAGGCCGGTTGCATTATTGAGCTTGCAATGTTTGAATAAAAGCTGTGCTCGTCATCTTATGAAGGACAATTGAAGGCTTATGCGGTGTCTACTTGCATCTACAGATAGAATACAAACATCAGTAGGAAAAATAATAAATGTTAAGCATATTCCTCTAGCGAAGTATCTGAACTGAAGACTTCCCTTGAAGAAAACTAGCTGCTAGTTCAAGATCCTGCCTTTCAAACCGAAGAGTCATTTGTTCCTTAAAAGCTTATGAAGACCAGACATCATTGAAAATTAGAATCTAGAGTTGCATCGTCTGAATATTTTGATCAATGATTTCAAGGCTGATTCTAACATGGTCGACCAATAGTGGTCAGATACTGCTCGAGGCCACCATATGTCAGGATTTGTTCATTTGTTTAGGCTAGCGCCACTTCTGGCTTCTTTGGCAATAACCAGGGATGCCACGAGCTAGCAGAGGTCGCCAAGCAGGCGCAAAGCACACTGAGGTGACTAGGATCAGAATGGAGGTACATACATGCGGATGTGAGGTATATATTCTTTATTCCCTGCTTTTCCTATCACTTGTGAACAAACTATCATAGGGAAAGTATGCTATCTAAGTAGTTGATGAATGAGATATGGTATGATGAAAGGAACCTTGCTTCTTTTGCAAAGTACTTGGGAAATTTTATTACAAAAATTCAAAATTAATAGCTTGTCTCCTTGATGATGTTGAATTTCCCACCAAGGCCATATGTTATTATTAATAACCTTCCACATAAGCTGCTTGTTTTTGTGTTGAGTTTTGTCAAGACTCGTTGACCCTTGTTGAGAGATTTATCATGCTCCCAAGATCAAGATCACATACACGCTACATATGTGTGCTGCTTCTATACTGGAAGTACGCAAAAACATGCTTTTCATCCACCTCAAAATGTTTTGCTCCTACACTAGGAGAAGACAAAATATGTTTGCTAGGTTTTATCAAAATTAATGCTCCAAGTTCTTGATAATATTTCTCTCAAAAGTTATTGTAAAAAGAGACATGGGTTATGCAAAAATATAAAAAGATGGACACAAAAGAGGTCCAAAGTAAAAAAGAAAACAAAGGAAAAAGAAAAGAGATGAGAATAAAGATAACCCATGTTCTCGCAAAAATATTCCACAAGTGAAAAATATATTTCAGAGAGCATAGAAGAATTAGGTTAGCCACTAAATATTCCACACACATGCACATCTTTATCTAAGAGTATGACACTTCTCTCCTTGGATTTGGGGTTTGACTTTATGATGCGCAAGGTAAGTATGCTACATACTTTGTCCCTACCCGAACTCCACATAAGCTTTTTAGAAGTAGGGTAAATAGAGGTGAAACAATGTCTTGGTGAGGAACTATGCACATTGAGCGATCTGAGAGAATCATTTGGGGAGCAAAGCTATGTTTTAATTTAAAAATCTTTCAATACACCCAAGTTTTTTGAGCAGGAGAAGTGAGGATGACTGGATTCTAATCTGTTCCATTCTTGAACCACCCAAGATGGTGTGATAGACACTTCAAAGTTCATATGTATCGGTGAGGCTTGGAATAAGATAATATTGCTGCCAGTGAATTCTTTAGCTCCTTACTAGTGATTTGATAGCCGATTATAGTTATAAACTCGGGGACCAGCTCTTAATCGGCTAAAGCAGATGAACAGTCAACCAAAGTAAGTCATCAAAGTTAAGTATTGCAATCAGATGTCACTAACTTAGGAAAGGAGATTATTGGATCAAAATAGTTCGAAGCATGAAAATTCATACTCCGAACTAGGGGGCCTGTGTTTACATTAAAATTTGGTAAGCTTATCCTAGAAAGGAAGAGATCGGCCAATGATGTCAAAAGCAAGAAAGTCTCCTAATTAAGGAATATGTATGAGCTGGCCAGGAAATATTATTTTATTTGGAGAAACACAACATCCAGGTGCATATCACAACACATATCAAACAAGGAAGCTTCATCAGCAAGGATTCTGCATAAGGAAAATTAGAATCCATGTATCTTGATATTTCTTTTTGTTATCTAGTCATGTTCGTTTACGACTCTTATCAGCCTAGGGTACAAATATAAACCCCTAGCTATTGTACCAGATTATCTCACAATCAATCAATACAATTACTTTTTCGGCTTCACGCCAACCCTTAGGATTAGGAGTACTATAGATCTCGATGAGTTCTTCAACAAGCAGGGCTGCATCGACTGATCGACCTCCGGCTTGTCTGTGAGTACCATCATGACTTGTATCATACTTGTAAAGCTGCATCAGCCGATTGATCTTTTATGAGTATAATACGGGTTAGTTATCGATCTGTATCATTATTTGTAAGGTAGCATCAGCTGATTGATCTCTTACAAATCGTAATATAGATCAAAGTTATTGATCTTATGTTAAATAACTTGTTGTTTAACACAATATCACCAGTTATTGAATCTGCTAAGATTATTAAGATTTTCTTTACTGTTTTTGGTTGATTCACTAGCTATCGATCTTGTTATAATTAATGTTCTATTAATTATAACAAATCACCTGATTGAGATAGAGATAGATCGGCATTGTATCATCACAGTTGGTCATCTTCTAGTCTGGTCACACTTTGAATCTCATAATAGATGGCTTAATTCTGCCAGATCGGCTATTTTATTTCTATTCTAATCTAATGGCACCACCATAGCTGCATCAATCTGATTGAACCTCACTATTAAGACTTTGGATTAGAGATCATTGGTTAGTGGTTTTATTCATGATTAGGATATGTACTCTGTTTGTTTGCTATGTACGCATCGGCTATTTTAGCTGATTCACCTGTGCTTTCACACATATAACATTTTTTCATGAACCTATCGATATATAGATGGTTTTATAGATTATTTGGTTTTAGTTTGTTATCATTATCATAGCTGTATTGATCCGGTCGAACCTCACTATTGATGGTAACTGATTAGATCTAGAGCTTGTGTAGATTCATTTATACGAGACAGTCGATTTATTTGCATATTATATCTTTTGTTATTAAACCTATCGGCTCAATGCTTTACACTGGTTATATCCATCTAACTGATGATGTTTCTTTATATTACTTATATCTAGGTGTATTATACTTGTTATCATAAACCAATCATGACCCACGAGCATCACAGTCCTTAACAGTTGATTTCTCTTCGTATCAGCTATCTAGTCGATTCCCCTGTTTGGCTGCTCTCAAAGCAGCATACTTAGAACTGTCTAGCCAAAACAGACATGCCATCCTAAATTACTGATAAGCTTTCTCTCCTTGTCAATTGCAGGTCAAATTGACTAGCACGCCTTTAGAATTTTTAGGATCGACTGGTCCTGTGTTGAAGCCAAGTAGATCTCTGGTTTGACTCCACTCAGATCGTCCACCTTGCTGTGTGTTGGTTGCATCGCCACATTTTTACGCCAACAATACCCCTTTGGGTGCTTAACCGGTCCCCCCGTTGGACCGTGGACACGGCGCACCGCGCTAGCTCACGCATGCCCACCGCACACGTGGTGCATCGCACCAATGTCACGCAGCCACATGGTGGCCACGTCAGCCGGTGATGCGGTCAACCGCGACCTACCGCTCGTTTTGCGCTTTAGTCCCTTGGTTTTCCTAAAATCACCCACAGTACATCTCAGTTCAAATGTATTTGTTTTTAGTCCTATTTTCTTCTGTTTTAGCCCCTATATTTATGGAAAATAGGACGCGCCGTCTAGAGTACGTTAGAAATCAGATTTAAATTGTTTAAATTCAAATTTGAGCTCGGTTTATTTATAGAATTGCCATTGGATCTTGTTTTATGCATAACTTTTGCGTTTTAAATCCGATTAGAGTGTATTTATAGAATTGCCATTGAATCTTGTTTTATGCATAACTTTTGCGTTTTAAATTCGATTAGAGTGATTCTTTTGCTCATGTGTTCGTAGCAGTACGTAGATTAGTTTTATAAGCTTTTTAGTCTATGTTTTTACTATTTGGTGTACTGTTCTAATAGAAGTATATTTGTATACATGTGATGATTAGAATGGATGCTTGATTGGTGATTTGGATCATGTTTAGAGGGTGATCAGTTCGAGGTTGCCGAGGAGCAAGTTGTTGACTAGTACTACGAAGGTCACTTTGAGGTAGGCAAGTGTAACAAAGGCCCCTTGTACCTAAGAACTCTATAATTCATACATATGCATGTGTCTAATTTTGAATCACCTTTAAGGACTTTACCTAGATTATTCTTGTACCACATATCGTTGTTACCTATGGTTTGGGATGCATTTTGGATAGTTACTGCAGTGCATAACCAATGTAAATAATAAACATGACTAATGGCTTATGCAATATGTTAAAATTGTGCTTTTCAACAACTGTTCAGGGGGCTAGAGTATTGGGTTTTGAGTGCTCTAGTGCCTCTCGATAAGGACTTTATCTTGAAGTGGCCACCCAGGAGGTTCCGTACAACCCTGAGTGTCACATGGCTCTGACCTTAATCACATAACTAGTACATTTCTAGCTTGTTAGTGGTTACCAAAAGGTGCAAGAGGGGGTGCCAAGTCAGGTATGGCTCTTGTCCTACCATGGTGTGTGTTGGGCTGTGCGTCACTAGTGTGCCATTCCTAGAGGAGAGCATCTATATCTTCTTGGTCAATCCAAAACCTTAGCGGCTACTAACTTGTTAGGGTGTATAGTGAAAGGTTAAGTAGTGAAACCCTGCCACACTTCCTTGGTAGAGGTGCTGTGGGCCTTGCAAACCCCGACATTGGGAATCATGGCTCGATGGGTAAAGTTGTAAAAATTCTACATAATTCATTAACTAGTTATAATAGTCGGGCTCACGGACATGAGCACCCTGGATCCTTCATGATTAGTGGCTACTATGGATGGTTGGGAATGATAAAATCTTGATTAATTATTATTACAACTTGGGTTGGTTTAATCACTAAAGTAGTGACACAGGTTTAATAATACTTGACCAACTAAAATTGCTAACCACAGTCAAACCGTGTCAAACCTTTGAGCCTCATAGATCCCTTTGTTATACTTGCTAAGCATGGTACGCTTACACTTGTTTTACATTCAATGAAAATCCTAGATGGGTAACAGATGTCATATATGAGGATCTTCCTAAAGATGTCCAGGATTACTAGTTTGAAGTCCACCAGTTGGAGTCCCTATGCCGACATGGGTTTAGTTTTCTACTTTATGTAACAATGTTGCTGATGAGCAAGACTATGTGATAAAAATGTGATGAGATATGCGATTTAATAAAGTACTTTACTTGGATATTATTACAATTTGAGATTATATGTGTGTTTGGACATCCTGGGCGCACATATATGAGTACTTGATTTTTGCTATGCAAAATTGGGTGCAACAAATTAGTTTCAGAGCTTTAACTGACTGTAGGACGATCAACCTAGTTAGAAATGAATGTTTTTAGGATCATATCACCTTTATTTTGTTGTTTTTAATTTACTATAAAATTATTGCTTATATTCTGTCTATTATCTATTGCAAAAATTATCCTTGTTCTAATACTCAACCTTTTGAATCTTATAGATGGCCCATACCAAGTTGACAGCCCACAAGCGCGCCATTATGATGCCAACGAGGAGGACGAGGTTCACGCTTGGCAAGCACGTTCCCCCGCGCCTTGTTGAGGCATTGAGTAATAAGGTGGAGGAGCCGCTCGAGGAGCCCCAGGAGGTGCAACCCGTGGAGGTGCCCATGGAGGAGCCCCTGGAGGATGAGTTTGAAGATGAATCCATGGACAAGGATGCTGAAGAGGAGCCCATGTTTGAGGATCCCCTAGAGGTAGAGGACTCTGATGAGCAGCCCATGGAGGATGATGTGCAAGAAGGAGCTGGTGACCCCGATGATGGAGATGACTCTGACAACTCCAACTCTAATGGAGATGATGGTGGTGATGGTGGAGATGGTGGAGATGACAATGATGATGACTGCCGTGCCACCCTTCTTATTGAGGGGTGGACTGTGGAGTTCCACTATGACCTACAAGGTGATGACTACTACCATCCAAAGCTGGTTTCCCTTGTATGCCGCTACCACCCTAGGAGCACCATGCATAATAGGATAGAGCATTGGACACACCCCAGCTACATAGGATTTTGTGATACTAAGGTGTACATCTGTGAAGGGAGTCGGGTGTGCTACATCCAACGTGCCATCACAGCCCGGCTCACACGTGCAGCTGCCATTCGAGATGCTGCCAGGCAGGCGTTGGTGGTCAACCATGACCGTCACTTTGACGACATCGCATGGGATGAGGATCACTATCTTCCTCGCCGTCGGAGTGGCCAGTCCACCTGCAACATCGCCACTCCACTTGGGGAGGAGAACTTTAGGCTTAGGCCTACTTTGGAGAGCTTGGCCCAGACCATGGACGAGCTAGACGCCATGGGGAAGACATATCTGCAGCTCGCCCATGACCATGTCGTGATGAAGCAGCAGCTTGGTGGTCCTGGTTTGGAAGTGCCAGGTGTTCCTGCTAAGTCGCCATCAATTAATAGAGGAGGACATGGAGACCCTAGCTCCAGCACTAGCACCAACATTGACCCTTAGGAGGTTTCACCCAAATATGTAATAAACACGCATAGATATGCGACAGTGTGTTTAGTTTCTTTTCTTTTCAATGGTTGAACAATTGTCACTTAAGTGGTTGGATGCTTGTAATAGTGGTTAATGCTTGATTTGGATTTTTGTCATGACTCTGATGATTTGTGGGCATGTCCACAATCATATAGTTTAAGACTAAGGCTTAAGGATATTATAAATAAATAGTTGGGTTTCTTTTTATCCTGTTGTCTAGTTTTGTTTTTCTGGAGCAGTCTATCTTAATCAGTTCATATCTCATTTACTGGATGTCCAATGATCATGAAAATTTTATGGATAAAAGTAGACTTTTGTATCTTTCTTTTGGCTCTAGAATCACCTCAATATCTATTACAGTTTGTGAGATATAGCTATTTCAAGTTGATGTTTCTGTGCTGTCAGAAATCTGGAGCAGTACTACTTGTCATCTATTTTAGCCTGATTAAACGTTAGAATCTGGGAATGTGTTCTGAATAAAAGGTTGTAGAGCAATATATGTTCATTTCACTGCACTGCTGTCTGACCAACTCACCAGAAAAGTTTAGATTGCTTATTTTTCTTGTATACATTATATATCTCGTGTTTGGTCCTATGTCATCTACTTTTATCGTGCTGTCATCTCTTAAATATCAGATACCCTGGACATGAGACTTATATGATGTATCTACAGATGGTGAACACTAGGAGGACTAACCAAGGGGGCGAGAACCTACCACCACCAACCTCTGTCACCATGGAGCAACTAATGAAGATGCAGACTCAACTATTGCAGCAGATGGCTCAGAACATGTAGAATAATGCGAATGGAAATGGGAATGCACCCCTCAAGTTAGAGACAAGAGGGGAAAATTTCTGAAGGGGCATCCACCTGTTTTCAAACATTGCACTGACCCTCTCCAAGCTGATGACTGGTTGTATGCAGTTGAGAGGCAACTTGAGATTGCACAATGTGATGATAGGGAGAAAGTTTTGTATGCAGCTGGGCAACTATAGGGGCTGCTCTTGACTAGTGGGAGTCTTTCTGCTTTGGCCGTACTAAAGCTAACCCCATAGCTTGGCAAGAATTTTGCAATGCTTTCTGCTCTCACCATGTTCCTGCTGGGTTCATGAAGCTGAAAAACAAGGAATTCCTTGCTCTCAAATGGGGAAGCATGTCTATTGCTAAGTATCATGACAAGTTCATACAGTTGTCACGCTACGCACTACTGAATTGGAAGATGATGACAAGAGGCAAGAGCTATTCATGGAGGGTTTGAATGATGGTCTCCAATATCAGCTGTTGTCCCACACCTTTGCTAATTTCTAGCAACTAGTAGACAGGGCCTTGATCATTGAGAACAAGCACTGTGAAATGGAGGATAAGAAGAGGAAGTTCCAGGGGCAGCAGTCTAGGAGCAACATTCGCTTCATCACCACTCCTCAGCAAGCTCACCCACAGTAGCGCTATCAGGGTCAGTCAAGTTTAATCAATCACAACCAGCAAACCCAGCATGCACAGCAGCAGCAGTACAAGGCACCAGTTCGGTGCCAATAGCAGGCCAACAATGCTCTAGTAAAGAATACTGCTCCCAATGCTCCTAAAGCACTAGGAAACAACCACTGTTTCACTTGTGGTGAAACAGGGCACTACTCCTACAATTGCCCAAAGAAGGCTCAAGGTGCTCGAGTTCAGAACCAGCCGCCTCAGTAGAACTAAGGCAACCGTGGACAACAGAACTATGTCCATGGCAAGATTAACCATGTGACAGCTAAGACCGCATAGGAGGCTCCAGACGTGATGATGGGTATGTTCCTAGTGAACTCAAATCTTGCTTTAGTACTATTCAATTCTGGTGCATCGCATTGGTTTATAAGTACTCAATTTGTGAAGAAGCATAGTATGTTAATGCAAACACTAAGACAGCCTATGGTAGTTAACTCACCTGGAGGGGAGATGAGAGCAACCTTAGTCTGTCCTAAAGTCAACCTAAAAATGAGGGGGTAGACTTTGAAGCAAGCCTTGTAGTACTTGAATCATCAAGAATTGATGTGATACTTGGAATGGATTGGTTGATACCTTGGAAAGCAGTTATCTAGTGTGAGAATAAGTTTTTACGCCTAATGGCCCCAACAGGGAAGCAAATTGAGATAGAAGTCTCTATGTTAGTTGAACAGTTCTGTATGGTCAATCAGTTGGAGGGTACATCTATAGAAGATATACCGATAGTAAATGAGTATCCTGATGTCTTCCCTGATGAGTTACCAGGTATGCCACCTAAACGAGATATTGAGTTTATAATTGAACTTTTACTAGGAATTGCACCCATAGCCAAGAGACCATATAGAATGGGAGTGAATGAATTAGCACAACTGAAGGGGACCATGATGCCTAAGAGGGGGGGGGGGTGAATTAGTCAACTTAAAACTCTAACTCTAAACTATGGCCTCTTTTTCTACCCTTAGCAAAACCTATGCAAAAGGTGAACTATCTAAATGTGCAACTATGGTTTTGCTAGTGTGTTGCTATCTCTACCGCAAATAGGAGTAATACAAAGAATGTAAATGCGGAAGCTAAAGAGCAAGGTAGAGATATACCAACTCCCATTAACGACTCCAGTATTTTTACCGAGGTATCGAGAAGCGCGCAAGCTTCCCATTAGTCCTCGTTGGAGCCCCTCGCAAGGGCCAAGCTCTCGGTTGGGTAACTCCATGGATAGCCCCAGGCCTTCCCCATGTACATGTGGGTCTCTGGTGTGCCTTTTGGCAAGCCTCTCTCGGACCACTTCGTGTCGTCTTCAATATCAAGCTTCTGGCCAAAATGCCACGGGCCTTGTTCCCTTCGGTACACGGTGGCGGCCATACCACAAACGCGGTTGGTGTGATCTCGCAAGACTACAAGCCCCTTCGATGTACAACAATGGTGTGTGCAAGCACCGAGTGGTAAGAGGTATGCAACCCTCACTAAACACTAGGCCTAAACCAAGAGCAAGTGCATAAGCGGTGGTCTAATTAACCTAAGCACTTTGCAAAGCACCTACACTAATCACCTAATGAATCACTAAGCACTATGCAAGTAGAGATCACTAAAATGGTGTACCAACACCCTTAGTATGTTTCCTCAGCTCCGCACATGTCAAATGCCTAGTTGGGGGACTAATTATAAGCCCCACTAAGAAAGTAGCCATTGGGGACGAAATCCCGCTTTTCTGCTATTGACCGGACACTGCTTTCATCCTAACCGGACGCGTCCGGTCGTCCCGACCGTTAGAGCCATGATCAACTAATTGAACACCGATGATGTCCGATCACATGCCACCGGATGTGTCTGGTCGCAATTTCGCCGCTCTAGAACCTCTTTGTACTCGATCGGACGCTAAAGTTCCTGCGTTCGATCGATTTGCCGCCAGCGTCCGGTTAGTACTGAGTGTGTTGCTAGGATGATAAACAGTGCCATCGGTGTGTCCAATCACTTTCAGTACTCAGTGTTCGGTCACTGCTGCAGATGCCTTCTTTTGCCGCGCAACTAATCGGAGCATCCAGTCACTATAAGGGCTGCGTTCGGTCACCTCTATGAGCTCGTTTCTTCGTAATCTTGCATCCGGCTTGGTTCCAATCTTTGTGCTTGGACTTTACTTGATATCTTGGGTCTTCTCTTGTGTTTCTAGGGTCTTGCTTAAGGTGATGATCGTGGGATCATCACGTTGCCTTCGTCTAAGTCACGTCTTGCACCCTATTGAACTAGAAAACAATCACTTGCAAATTCATTAGTCCAATTTGGTTGTGTTGGTCATCAAACACCAAAATCCAAAGTAAATGGGCCTAGGGTCCATTTTCCTTACAACCTCCCCCATTTTGGTGATTGATGACAACATGACCAAAGCAAGCAAATAATAAAAATTTGGAGTTCAAAAACTATCTACTTGCTAGGATGCAATGCAAAGGGCAAGGTTATATGATGCTGAAAGATACCACTTGTAAGACTAAAAGATACTAATTGAAGATACCAATTGTAAAGCTAAAAGGTACCACATGTAAACATCTTTTGAAACTTATCTTGCCCTTGCAAATGTCCCCATGTGGCATTATGGATTTAAGCCTTGCTTTTTGGTCCTACAAATTCTCCCCATTACATAGACTAATCCATAATCCACTATCCTTCCTTTCTTAGACCATTACCACTTGTAAATTATTATGATCATGCTTGCTTTTGGTCCTACAAATTTTTCCCCTTTGGACTCAAACACCGAAAAGGAAGACATTAGTAGCACAAGGGAGGATCAAACTTGGTGATCCTTTATATGTAGAGTGGAATAGGTCACCAATTTTGACTCTCACATTACATGGACTAAGCTCCCCCTAAATATATGCATACATGTGATGGAGAATGTAGTTTATGCATAATTGGCAAATTAATGCTCAAGGGAGTTTAATCTATATAATGCATGGAGAAAGCATATAAATACCAAAGTGAAATCAACATGATGATATCGGTTTAGAAATACCACATGTGGAAACCAATTTGATTTCTACCACTAGCAATAGATGGTGGATATTTAAAGTATGATGCTTAACTCTGGGGACTCCATTTTCCTTGCAATGACACTACTACAAATATGATAAGCTTGAAAAGGTGTTAATCTCAAAGCATCCAACTTGTAGAGTAACCTCCCCCTAAATTTGTGCACACAAGTATGGAATACTTGTAGGAGACATGCACATTGATTTTAGAATAAAAAATACCACTTGAAAGATGACATCACATGAATGCGAGAATCATTTTCGAAGGTGATATTCGGGAGAAATTATCTACAATTTGGACTTTGGCACATATTAGATGAACAATTGTAAACCAAGCTATATGCCATGCTCCTAAACAATTTAAACCACGTAGGTTTGCTCCAAGGGTCAAGAGTGAAACCGAGCATACCTACCATATGATTTACCTAGTGTATGCATGACAAAAGATTAAACATGCAAATGCAAAACTAGGCATGAAAACGAACTAGATGCTAAAAGATACCAATTGTAAGAAATACCAATTGAAAGAAATTACATCTAGTTACCTAACATGGGAAGGGGAATTTGGGTCCATAGTATTCACTAACCCACTTGGCAATGACTTTGTCCATAATGATGCACCCCATGAAATGCACCCATACTTTGCCAAGTCTCCAAATTCCCTGATGTCCATTGGACTTCTCACTTCCCTTTTGGGATCCAAACCTTCTTGGTGCTCTTCATATTTGAAATGATTTCTTTTGACACCCAAAAGCATTTGACCCCATTGTTGGCTTGCTTGTTCACCTTAATGGCCACCACCTTGTCATTTTTCTTCTTCTTTAAGAGATAAGGTGTGGAGGCCTTCTTGTCCACCTTGTTGGTGTAGGTGTTGGAGATCTTGCTTGTTTGCTTTTTCTCTTTCTTCTTTGCTCCTCCCCCATTCTTCACCTTGCACTCATAGGACTTGTGTCCTTCTTTGTGGCATACATAGCAAACCACGGTTTGTCCTTCATCAAGCTTCTTCACTCCCTTGATGGTGTTATCTTAATGAAGTTGGGCTTGCTTTGTCTTGCCTTTCACTTGAGTCAAGTCCTTGGTGAGGCGAGCCACTTCTTGCTTGAGTTGCTCATTTTCCATTGCAACCTCTTGTGTGCATGTATCTGCAACAACTTTCTCAACACAAACTTGGTTGCACAAGGGTGAGTCTAAACATAAATCATTGCAAGAAGTAGAGGCATCCTTTTTAGGCATGTCAAAGATTGAACCTTTCTTTTTAGGTGCCTTAGTAGGGGTAGGACCGATGGCTTCAAGATTAGCAACTTTGTTAGTTAGCTCATCATAATGTTTGCACATAGTTTCCATTTTAGCAAGCAAACTTTTATAAGCATCTTGTGAGCTAGCTAACTTTTTCTTTAATTTTTCATTTTTCTTTATAAGTTGCTCATCATTGATTGTGCATTGACTTGTTGTTGTACTAGCCTCAAGTTGCTCAATTTTAGTAGATAGCTCCATATTAAGATTGGCAAAAGTTTCATATTGTTCAAGCAAAGTAGCATAAGCTTGTTGTGAGCTATCTAGTTTTTCTTTTAATTTTTCAATATTCTTTTGTTGACTAGTGCAAACTTTAGCAAAGTTAAGATTTTCTTGCACAATTTTATCATAAGAAGGTAGCTCATCATCCCTATCACTATTATTGTCACTATCACTAGGGATAGACTTTTTGTTACCTCATGCCATAAGGCACACTCGTGAAGTGCTTGATGATGAGTGCTTGTACCCTCGCCTCTTGTGATGGTCTTCTTCTTCACTTGAAGAATCATCCCATGACCTTATTGATGTGAGGTCTTTGTCCTTGCACGCCTTCTTCTTTGTCTTGGGTGTGGGCTTGTTTAGACAAACTTCCACAAAGTGCCCCAACTCGCCACATCCATAGCATCCTCTCTTTCTTTGCTCATTTCTTTGATTGGTGAAGATGAAATCTTGAATTTGGATGGGCACACCCTTGACATTGAGTATTCAGATAATCTTCTCCACCTTGTTGATAAGCTTGATAGATTCTTCATCAAGGTCGGAGGTGGAGGAGGAAGATTGATCATCATCACTTGAATCTTCATTATCATCATCATCATCCTCATCTTCTTCTTCATCTTCACTTGAGGAGCTTGAGCTTGAGCTTGTCTCAACTCGCTTGCCCTTGATCTTCTTTTTCTCACTACATGTGAGAGCTTTTCCTTTGCTTGATGAATATGCTTCTTCTTGACCCATCTTGCGTGACATTTCAAATGTCACTATCTTGCCAATGACTATGGCCAAGGTCATGGTGCTCAAGTCCTCCATGTTGTGAAGGATGGTGATGATGCTTGCATATTTCTTTTGTGGTAGCACAAAGATGATCTTCCTCATGATGTCCGCATCATCTAGCTTTGTTAATCCTATTGAATGGAGTTCATTGATAATTAGATTCAAACTAGAATACATATCACGAATAAGCTCATCATCATTCATTTCAAAGGAATCATAATTTTGTTTAGCTAGACAATGTTTTTGCTCATGGACATTAGTTGTGCCATCATGGAGATCTTGGAGTTTTAAATAAATTTCATGTGCCGTATTTAACATGAACACTTGGTTAAACACATCCATGCTAAAAGATTCAAACAATCAATTTTTAGCTCTAGCATTGAAATGCATTTCTTTTTCTTCACTCTTTGTGGGTTTATCGGGATTCTTAATGGGTTTCATCCCATCACAAGTGACTCTCCAAACACTCAAATCTACCGCCTCAAGATGACAAGCCATTCTAGCTCTATAGTAAGGGAAGTTAATGCCGTCAAAGTGCAGAGGCCTAGAGGTATCTATCCCAACCACTCTAAATAGTGTTGGCTCAACGATGGTTAAGTCAAAGGTCCAAATTGAGCCAACTGGCTCTGATATCACCTAAAGGGGACCGTGATGCCTAAGAGGGGGGGGTGATTTAGGCAACCTAAAACTCTAACTCTAAACTATGGCCTCTTTTTCTACCCTTAGCAAAACCTATGCAAAAGATGAACAATCTAAATGTGCAACTACGGTTTTGCTAGTGTGTTGCTATCTCTACCGCAAATAGAAGTAATACAAATAATGTAAATGCAAAAGCTAAGGAGCAAGGTAGAGATATGCATCCTCCCATCTATGACTCCTATATTTTTACTGAGGTATCGAGAAGCGTGCAAGCATCCCCCTAGTCCTCATCGGAGCTCCTTGCAAGGAATCCCACGCAAGGGCCAAGCTCCCGGTCGGGTAACTCCATGGATAGCCCCAGGTCATCCCCACATGCAAGTGGGGTCTCTGGTGTGCCTTCCAGCAAGCCTCTCCCGAACCGCTTCCCGCCATCTTCACTATCAAGCTTCCAGCCAAAACGCCGCGGGCCTTGATCCCTTCGGTACACGGTGGCGGCCACACCACAAACATGGTTGGTGTGATCTCGCAAGACTACAAGCCCCTCCAATGTACAACAATGGTGCACACAAGCATCGAGTGGTAAGAGGTATGCAAACCTCACTAAACACTAGGCCTAAACCTAGAGCAAGAGCATAAGCGGTGGTCTAATCAACCTAAGCACTTTGCAAAGCACCTACGCTAATCACCAAATGAATCACTAAGCACTATGCAAGTGGAGATCACTAAAATGGTGTACCAACACTCTTATTATGTTTCCTCAGCTCTGCATATGTCAAATGGCTGGTTGGGGTCTATTTATAAGCCCCACTGAGAAAGTAGCCGTTGGGGACGAAATCCTGCTTTTTTGCTACTGACCGAACCTTGCTTTCGTCCTGACCGGATGTGTAACACCCCAAGTGTTTGGCTTCCACATTTGCACTGGCATTTCATAAATATGAGCATCATTCATCCATTCATGAGCTTGGATTGTTGAAACATGCTTTTGAAACATTGCAACATATTGTTCTATTTCATGTGTGTTTGTTTTATGAAATGGATAGTGCGCAACACTCAAGTGCAACATGTTCAACTCACTCTTGAAATGTGTCACATACTTTAGTGAAACATGGTTAGTTAGTACTATGCAACAAACTCATGAAACATATGAAGCATGGCTTTGAAACATAAGTAGCAATTCACTTGTTTTCCCTTGTTTCAATGCATGTGATGCTTGATTTTGGTATGATCAATGTGTGGTGTGGTTAATTATCACCTATAACACCTTAACTACACTTAGGATACATAGTGGAGCACTATTCATGTTAACTAAATTGACTAATTATGCCCCTAAGTGAGGTTTGACCAAATTGGAACCCTCGAACCAATTTGATTGACCTTTTAAAAAGTGTTACTTAGAAGCTTTGCATTTCCGAGCAACCTAAAGCAAAGTTGTAGAAAATTATATGTGGAACAAACTTTGTTTAGAGGCCAAGTCATGAAAATGTGTGGAACAGTCCCAAACATGGCCCACAAGTCAGTTTTGGGTGCTGATTCAACACTTCAAAACTTTTCTAAGTATTGACTGCATTTACAGTTTGGTAAAGCTGACTTTGGTATGATTCTACTCTGCATTGGTTGAGAGTTAGACTTTGATCCTTTAATAGAAATTGTAGATGGTATATAGGGCTTCAATTGTTGTTTAGATTGTTTTCGCTAATGATCAACGTATTGGGAGATTTATCATTGCCAAGTATCACTGTCAGCCGGTGCCGAGCTCTGATGGCCAAACTAAATCGGTAGCTACAGTGCTGACCATTTCAGAGGTTGAACGCCACGTGGATGGCCGCGCATCGCCAATGCGCTGCCCGGCCAGGCCATGTCGAGCCTCAGCGTGGCATTTCACGCCATAGTGCTTGCCCATGACTCATCCTAGCTTGCATTTCACTCTGGTGTTCTCCATCGCATTTGTGCTCGCCCACAACAGCCACAGCAGCTCACCGCAGCGCCGCCATCACCATTGCCAGTGCCAGCTCACACTGCACCATTCATGCACCACTGCAAAAGCTCCGTAGCGGTCCCACCTCATCACCTTGCCCGCCTTGCTAGCTAGAAGCACTCGGTAAGGTATTCTCGCCGCACACGGCCTCGCCGGTGGTCCGTCGCCGTGCCCTATCACCGTGGCCAATCTGTTTTTGACCTCCACTTGCCTAGATAGCATGTGCACTAGCTTAGCCGTGGTCTCTAAAGTCTTGGCCAACCCTTGGATCAAGCCCTCATCGCCAGCTCCGGCATCTCACCATCGTCCCGCACTACCGCACCACCATGGCCGTCGCCGTAGTCACTAGCTCCGACCATAGGTCCAATTAGTTAGCTTAGTGTGTCCGCAAAAGCTCTATCGGCGAGCTAGCACCGATCCCGCGCCGTGCTATGTTTTCGTTTCGTTGACAAGCGGGCCTAGGTTGTCAGTGACTTAGGGTTAGAAAGATAGTTCAAATATTTTAGATTTGAATGCTGTTTTGTAAAATTTATATCTCCAGTTGAGTGAATCTAAATTGGGTGGTTCCAATTTTGTTAGAATCTTGGTGAAGTGTAGTATTTAGGAAAAATATAACATGGACACTTGTAGTAAAGTTTCTAGAAGAATTAAATTGCAACTTAAAATGTGTTTTTAAATGAATGCAAACTTGTTAAATTTATATCTAGAGTTCATTTGCTCCAAAAATTACGAAATTTATATGGTGAGGTTTTCTTGATGAGTATAAGCTCTGGTAAAAAATTGAGAGTCAGTGCATAAATAGTTTTTGAGTTATCGATTTTCCTTTTATCATTAGATGATCCTTGCACTGGCATTTCATAAACATGACCATCATTCATCCATTCATGAGCTTGGATTGTTGAAACATGCTTTTGAAACATTGCAACATATTGTTCTATTCCATGTGTGTTTGTTTTATGAAATGGATAGTGCGCAACACTCAAGTGCAACATGTTCAACTCACTCTTGAAATGTGTCACATACTTTAGTGAAACATGGTTAGTTAGTACTACGCAACAAACTCATGAAACATATGAAGAATGGCTTTGAAACATAAGTAGCAATTCACTTGTTTTCCCTTGTTTCAATGCATGTGATGCTTGATTTTGGTATGATCAATGTGTGGTGTGTTTAATTATCACCTAAAACACCTTAACTACACTTAGGGTACATAGTGGAGCACTGTTCATGTTAACTAAATTGACTAATTATGCCCCTAAGTGAGGTTTGACCAAATTGGAAACCCTAGAACCAATTTGTTTGACTTTTTAAAAAGTGTTACTTAGAAGCTTTGCATGTCTTAGCAACCTAAAGGAAAGTTGTAGCAAATTATATGTGGAACAAACTTTGTTTAGAGGCCAAGTCATGAAAATGTGTGGAACAGTCCCAAACATAGCCCACAAGTCAGTTTTGGGTGTTGATTCAACACTTCAAAACTTTTCTAAGTATTGACTGCATTTACAGTTTGGTAAAGCTGACTTTGGTATGATTCTACTATGCATTGGTTGAGAGTTAGACTTTGATCCTTTAATAGAAATTGTAGATGGTATATAGGGCTTCAATTGTTGTTTAGATTGTTTTCGCTAATGATCAACGTATTATGAGATTTATCATTGCCAAGTATCGCTGTCAGCCGGTGCCGAGCGCTGATGGCCAAACTAAATCGGTAGCTACAGTGCCGACCGTTTCAGAGGTTGAACGCCACATGGATGGCTGCGCATCTCCACTACACTACCCGGCCAGGCCACATAGAGCCTCAGCGTGGCATTTCACGCCACAGTGCTTGCCCGTGACTCCTCCTAGCTCGCATTTCACTCTAGTGTTCTCCTTCGCATTTGTGCTCGCCCGCAGCAGCCACAGCAGCTCACCGTAGTGCCGCCATCGCCATTGCTAGTGCTAGCTCACACCGCACCATTCATGCGCCACCGCAAAAGCTCCGTAGCGGTCCCACCTCATCACCTCGCCTGCCTTGCTAGTTAGAAGCGCTCGGTAAGGTATTCTCGCCGCGCACGGCCTCGCCGGTGGTCCATCGCCGTGCCCCGTCACCGCGGCTAGTCTGTTTTTGACCTCCACTTGCCTAGATAGCATGTGCACTAGCTTAGCCATCGTCTCTAAAGTCTTGGCCGGCCCTTGGATCGAGCCCTCATCGCCAGCTCTGGTGTCTCACCGTCGTCCCGCACCGCCGCACCGCCATGGCCGCCGCCGTAGTCGCTAGCTCCGGCCATAGGTCCAATTAGTTAGCTTAGTGTGTCCACAAAAGCTCCATCGGCGAGCTAGCGCTGATTCCGTGCCATCCCGTGCTATGCTATGTTTTCGTTTCATTGACAAGCGGGCCCCGGTTGTCAGTGACTTAGGGTTAGAAAGATAGTTCAAATATTTTAGATTTGAATACTGTTTTGTAAAATTTATATCTCTAGTTGAGTGAATCTAAATTGGGTGGTTCCAATTTTGTTAGGATCTTGGTGAAGTGTAGTATTTAGGAAAAATATAACATGGACACTTGTAGTAAAGTTTCTAGAAGAATTAAATTACAACTTAAAATGTATTTTTAAATGAATGCAAACTTGTTTAATTTATATCTAGAGTTCATTTGCTCCAAAAATTACGAAATTTATATGGTGAGCTTTTCTTGATGAGTATAAGCTCTGGTAAAAATTTGAGAGTCAGTGCATAAATAGTTTTTGAGTTATCAATTTTCCTTTTATCATTAGATGATCCTTGTGTGAATTTTAATAATTAATCTATGAATCCAATGACCATGAAATTTATTGGAGGTTGTCCTAGTACCTTAAGGATGCTAAGAAAAATATAAAATCTATTGGTTGAGACTTTTCACTAGGGTTTCCTATTTATGTTATTTTAAGCCTTTATGCCATGTCATTTTTTACCTACTTGTTCAAATGATGTGAAATTTTTACCTACTATAATTTTTGTGTAATCTGTTACTTGTTCAAATGATGTGAAATTTATACTTGTTCATATGATGTGACACTTTTCACGTGGAGCGTGTAGTACCTATTGTAATTGTTGTAGATTAAATGGTGCAGTTTTCATATATGTTTATTATATTCCTCTTAAATAACTAAATAAATTAAGAAAGGCATTAAAAGAATTGAATTTGTGGTGAACACTTTACTTTCTAGTGTTATTTTGATATGTGTGATGAGTTAGTAAAGTTGGTTTTGTCTATTTATATGTTTGCAACATAAGTTAATAAATATTCTCTTGCATTATGTCTTTCTAGATAGTTCTGGGAAGTTTGCAAAGTTCACCATGATAATTTGGTTTACTAGGAAAGTGGTGAATACAAAAGTTGTAGATAACTTATGTATCTAGCTCCTGTTAAAATTTGGTGGCATTTGGCCCAGCAGTTTAGGAGTTACAGTCGTTCAAAGTTGGATCACAGTCTTGCTTGCTCTCTGTCTAGTTTAGACCTGATTATGTGTTTATATAAATTCGACCTGGTAAAGGTTAGAATCATGCCTTGTGGTCTGAAAATGAATTGTAGGCAATTTCATAAGCTTTAGAAATTGTCTTGTTGTCTATCATTTTGATTTGTAGATCTCCAGTTATGATTAGTTTACTGTACTGCTATATAGTCCCTGTTTTGCTGAAATACGAATGTTTGTGTGTATGCTTTGTTACAACATTCTTGTTGATTGTTTAGGTGCTAGCCTAACTTGAGAACATGCTTAGGTGCATGTGCTATGTCCTTAACTAAAGATGAGCAATTGTACATTAGGTTGTATAAACTTGGTAAGTTAAAGTAATTTGAATAGAGCTTAAGTTAGAATATGCAGACTGCAGTAAGCATGTGCATTCCCCGAGCATCCCTAACTTCGTTCATGTGCATCCATGATATTTATCTTGCGCATACATGCAATATTTGTGCCGGAGAGAGTGATGCTTCTGGAGTTTGAGGGAGCGAGCTAGGAAGAGGAGCCTGAGGTTTAGGCAACCGATGAAGCAGCCACCGAGGAGGAGTTGCCCGAGTGCCCTAACCACTGCCCATCCTCTTTCCTGAAAGGCAAGCCCCGGAGCATATTAAGTCTCCTATGTTTTTACAAATATCTTGAGTATATTTTATCGTTGATGATGCATTAAGTATAGGAATTGGTTAGAACCAATTGTTGCGTTATATATCTATCCTTGTCCAGATATCGCACTTGAATCCTATTTAAGTTCAGGAATGGGTTAAATGCTTAGGCATGCTTAGTGCGGTAGAAGTCGGGTGATTTCCTATCACCTACGAGCTTTAGGATGAGGTGGGTCGTGGTTGGCTATATTTGCTATCGTGGAAAAGAACCATGTTAATAATGAATTAAGACCGAGTGGAGTCTTGTGTAGGTTTGGACATTGTGACTCCGTCTGTGTCATTTAAGGACCGATACGCTGTACATCCTTATGTCATGTTGAACGCAGCTTGACACTTAGTTGGTCGGATAAGTCATTTCGACCGTGAAGCCTAGTAGTTCGACTCGGTCCGGGAGCATGAACAGTTGGTCGTAATCTAGATGGTAGTAAGGATGTGTGGAGAGCCATTAGCGTAAGCCCAAGGGCAGGTTAAGTCACTGAGCACTCATGGTAGAGTGGTTCTCTGATTTTGCGGCATTGATCATACCCGCGACTCCTGAATTATTCCAAAGGTGACTTATTTGCGACCCTGACGGGGGAAGCAGGGTTTGTGTTAGGAATACCCCTCCAGCTAGATAGGAATTGATTCGAATCGCCATCTCTCCTAGATAGTGAGAACTTGACTGAGCAGCGGCAACGTAGATTCACTTAATTTAACGATATGGTTAAATAGAGAATGATGATAATGTACGCTAACAATGCACCGTGTAGATCGACTAGTTACCGCTATTCGAGAGAACGTGTGTATGCCACCGTATATTCCACTAGAACTTAACTTTTCTTAGGTTTGTGAGGACTTATGGAATGTGCATGCATCATATTGACTCATGTCATTCATATTGCATTACTCCCTCCCTTATAATTGCTTATCCCAAATATTAAGTTTCATCTCTCAAAAAAATAATCCTCTCATGAGAGTTGCATCCCTTTTGATATAGATGGCCACGCCCATGTTTCCTCCTTGTAGCAGTACCTTTTTGGACTAGTTTGGTACGCCTACCTTGCTCTGGAGGGTGCTAAGCTTAGTTGGGTACCTGGAGGCGCCCTGTTACATGTGGGTGCAGACAGTGCCATTTGGAGATGTGCCATGGTACAATGTGACCTTGGTGGTGCTGCAGAACCCCATGAGACCACTATGGCGTGGGTGGAGCACCGAGTCTGATGAGCAAAGCCCATGGGAAGCCACACAAGTTGCTGCTCTTGATGTGCTTATGGACATAGCACAGAGTTTCAGAGAGGAATTGGTGGGTGGACCAGCTACATCCATTCCCCAAGTGGCTCCTACAGATGCTGAGTGGACTCAAGAAGCTAGCCAGGCCTTGGTTTGAGGTCATGGTGAACGTGTTCAGAGCGACAATGTGGGAATGAGTGCTATGATGCCTGTCTTGAAGCTTTGTCGAGTTAGGCAGGACACCCTCTCTAGAGTATTAGAAGAAGCTGGCAAGGCAATGGCAGCCCTGCATAAGTTCAAGTTGCATGCCCGCAAGTATCGCCATAGGGTGGAGGCATGTGGGCAAGCTCAGCTGGAGGTAGATGAGATTCAGGGCATTGCAAATTATCGCCTACAGTAGTGGGGGCAAGCAGCATGTGAGAGAGATGAGCTTCATGACCAGCTTATGAACCTCACCATAGAGAGAGATGAGGCAGTATAGGAGTTGGACCATGTGACCTGTCATAGAGATGCAGCCCTAGAGTTGGTAGAAGAAAGACGTCAGGGATGGATCATGGCTAACTAGAATGCTTTTCAAAGGGAGAATGCGCTCCAAGAGCAGCTAGAGGAGCTTCAGGTTGAATACCATCACCTGAACAACCACCTGTTTCCTATTCCTCACCCTCCACTAGTTTACCCAAATGTTGGACCTCAAGTGATTGAGGCCGATGAAGAAGAAGAGGACATGCAGATACATGTCAATGCAGCCGAACCTACAAATGAAGAGGAAGAGGAAGAGGATGACCCTGAAGAAGTCTAGGGCATCTCCGATGTGGACAGTGACCACTTCAATGAGTAGTTAGCTAGCAAGTCTCACTAGTTTAAGCTGTTGCAGCCATTTGTGTAATGGACTTAGTACTATGGCAGATGTTGGATGTACCTTTTAATTCGAACTTGGCATGTAATGTACCTTAATTCGCTCCCTTCGGGATGTTTATAATAGTTGGTGGATTTTAAAACTTGTCATGTTGGAATGCACTGCGAATGGCACTAGTAATCTATTGATGATGTGGTGATTAGAGAATGAATTATTGCCTCTGTTTATTGCATGAATTTTACATTCTCTCCAGTAAATTTAGTTTGGCATAATTACATTATTCCTCTCCAATGTGCTGACATCACCAATAATTGCTGGTTGCGCATTGTTGCAGATGCCTCGCACTTGTTCCACTGGTGCAGCCGGTGATGATGATGATCTTCCATCGCCACCACCACCCACACTAGCGGAATCGATGGCAATTCTTGCTGAAGGACAGCGCACTATGGCTAAGGCTCTCCGCATGATTGCAAATCGTGATGGCCGTGGTGCATGCCAAGGACCTAAACCAAATCAGTATAGCGACTTCAAAGATTTCCTTGACACTAAACCACTGATCTTCAAGGAGGCTGAGGAGCCCCTCTAAGCTGCTGAGTGGTTGAACACCCTTGAGCAAAAATTCCGTCTGCTTCGCTTGACTAAGGTGCTGAAGACTAAGTATGCATGTCACCAACTGCATGGGTCAGCTGGTATTTGGTGGAGTCATCATCGGTCCACTATGCCCGCTAACGCCCAAATCACTTGGGATCAGTTCAAGTCTGCTTTCAGGGGAAATTATACTCCTCCTGGTCTCATGGCAATCAAGCACACTGAATTTATGAAGCTAATCCAGGGGAACAAGAGCTTGAATGAATACCTACAGGCTTTCAATAACCTTGCAAGGTATGCTACTGAGTTTGTTAACACTAATGCCAAGAAGATCGCTAGTTTCAAGTGGGGACTTAGCCCCAAGTTAATGAAGACTATGGGAAATTGTAAGTGTGCTACCTTTAATGAGTTTGTTAGTGATGCTTTATCTCAAGAAAACAGCAATGCTATTTATGCCGCTTCAAAGAATCGTAGGAGAGCCTATGAGGCGGGTGCCTCACAATCCAAAGCTCCAGTCACATCTAAGTCTCCATTCCGTCCTCTGGCATTAGCTGTTAAGTTCCGCCCATCGCTGAAGAAGAATCCAGGACAAGACTAGATTTCACAAGGCTTTTACAGTTGCTCTTCCAAAGGGCACTACTAGTCAAGGCAGCTCCAATGTTCCTCCAAGCAACATGCCATGCTGGAACTACAACAAGCCGGGTCACTGGGCAAGGAAGTGTCCTTATCCTAGGAAGAATAACAACCAAGGTGGCCGCCAGGGGCAGGTGAACTACACTAATATTGCTGATATTCCTTCAGGAGAGGTAGTCACTGCTAGTAAGTTTCTGGTTGATCAACATCCTATAGTTGTACTATTTGATTCGGGTGCTTCACATTTTTTATGAGCCCCGCATTTGCATCCAAGTTTAAATAGAAAACATACACTATAGAGGGTGAGGGTTATTGTATTAGGGCTGCTAGTGGTAATATCCCAACAAAGCTAGTAGTCAGGGGTGTGCAACTTGAGGTAGAGGGATGAACTTATCAGGTGGATCTGGTAGTTTTACCGGGGCTGGGTATTGATGTGATATTGGGAATGAATTGGATGAGCAGTCATGGGGTGCTTATTGATACATCAACTAGAGTAGTCATGCTCAGAGATCCTAGTAATCAGGAAGGTTTTCTAGTGCAACTACCTTGGGACATCAATCTCTCTTGTGCGGCAAATGCGGTGTAAGCAAAGGCTATTGCAGATATCCTAGTAGTGTGTGATTTTCCTAATGATTTGCCTGGATTGCCCCCAGATCGGGATGTGGAGTTCAAGATAGAGTTGCTACCTGGTACAGTGCCCATATCTAGAAGACCTTATAGAATGCCTCCCAACGAACTAGTCGAACTTAAGACCCAATTGAATAAACTTCTAAAGAAAGGCCTTATCCGTCCTAGTTCGTCTCCGTGGGGGTGTCCGGCTATTTTTGTGAAGAAGAAGGATCACTCACTATGCATGTGCGTAGATTATAGGCCTTTGAATACAGTCACAATTAAGAATAAGTACCCTCTGCCACGCATAGATATCTTATTTAATCAGTTGTCTAAAGCAAAAGTCTTTTCCAAGATTGATTTGAGATCTGGTTATCATCAAATCAAAATCCAGCCTGAGGATATTCCAAAAACTTCCTTCTCTATAAGATACGGTCTTTATGAGTATCTTGTTATGTCTTTTGGATTGACCAATGCCCCCGCACACTTCATGTATTTGATGAATTCATTGTTTATGCCCGAGTTGGACAAATTCATGGTGGTATTTATAGATGATATCTTGGTCTATTCTGAGAATGAAGAAGATCACGTTGAACATTTGCGAGTGGTTCTCACTAGATTGCATGACCACAAGCTTTATGCAAAGTTCAGCAAGTGTGAATTCTGGCTTCGTGAGGTACCTTTTCTCAGAAACGTATTGTTCGATGGTGGAATTATGGTGGATCCCACCAAGGTGCAAGAAGTGTTGGACTAGAAGGCTCTAATCTTGATGCATGAGGTTCAGAATTTTCTGGGGTTGGCTAGTTATTATCGTCGCTTTATCCTAGATTTCTCTAAAATAGCCAAGCCTATGACTCGGTTGCTGCAAAAAGACGCGAGGTTTGTCTGGACTTTCGAGTGTGATGCGGCTTTTTACATCCTGTGAACCCTTCTAACTTTGGCTCTAGTTTTGGCGCAACTAGACATCGAGAAACCTTTTGATGTGTTTTGTGATGCATCCGGCACAGGTTTAGGAGGTGTTCTTATGCAGGAAGGATGAGTCATTGCTTATACCTCTCGCCAACTTTGGAGCATGAGGTGAATTATCCTACACATGACTTAGAACTCACTGTAGTTGTTCATGCTTTGAAGGTCTAGAGACATTATTTGCTTGGCAATGTGTGCCACATCTACACTCGTCATAAAAGTCTTAAGTACATCTTCACTCAACCTGAGTTGAATATGCGTCAGAGAAGATGGCTCGAGTTGATCAAGGATTATAACCTCCAAGTGCACTATCATCCTGGCAAGGCAAACGTTGTTGCGGATGCCTTAAGCAAGAAATCTCATTGCCACTCTTTGATTGAAAGTGACCTTCATTTGTCAAAACTCCTACATCCTGTAGTCCTTCACAACATCACTGTCAGTTGTACTCTACAGAGTCAAATTATTGAGCTACAGAAGATAGATCTAGGTGTGTTCCACATCAAGCGTAAGATAAAAGAGCAAGAAACCAAGCATTTTTGAGTAGATGAGAATGACATGTTATGGTTCAAGGATAGGTTGGTGGTTCCGAAGGATAGAGAGCTTAGAAATCAAATCATATCTGAAGCACATTCCTCTAAATTATCTATTCATCCTGGTAGTAACAAAATGTATCATAATTTGAAGCCTAGATTTTGGTGGACCAAGATGAAGAAAGAGATAGTCACTTATGTAACTAGGTGTGACACTTGCTGTTGAGTCAAAGCTGTGCACATGAAAGCTGGATTGCTTTAGCCACTCTCTATTCCAGGTTGGAAATGGGAGGAGATAAGTATGGATTTCATTGTTGGACTCCCTACTACTCAGAGGAATTTTAACTCTATTTGGGTGATTGTAGACCGTCTGACCAAGTCTGCACACTTCATTCCTGTTCGTGTAGATTTCCATCCAACTGACTATGCTGAGTTGTACTTCAATTAGATAGTCCAACTTCATGGGGTACCTCACACTATTGTCTCTGATAGAGGACCATAGTTCACTGCTCGCTTTTGGGAGCACTTACACGGATTATTGGGAACTAAGTTAGTAAGAAGCTCTGCCTATCATCCGCAAACCAATGGGTAAACTGAGCGAGTGAATCAAATATTAGAAGATATGTTGAGAGTGTGTGTCATCTTGTCTAAGGGTTCATGGGAAAAGTGGTTGCCCCTAGCTGAATTCTCTTACAATAATAGTTATCAAGAGAGTATCAAGATGGCACTATTTGAAGCTTTGTACGGCCGAAAGTGTAGAACCCCGTTGAATTGGGTTGAAGCTGGTGAAAGGAGATATTATGGAATTGATTTTGTTCAAGAAGCTGAATAACAAGTCCGTATTATCCAAACCCATATGGCCACAGCTCAAGCTAGGCAGAAAAGTTATGCTGATCACCGTAGAAAACCTATCGAGTTTGAAGTTGGAGACTTTTTTTATCTGAAAGTCTCACCCATGAAGAGTGTCCAACGATTTGGTGTGAAGTGAAAGCTTGCACCGAGATATGTTGGTCTGTTTCAAATTATAGGACAGAGTGGTAAGGTAGCATACAAGATCCAATTACCTCCTGAGATGAGTGCTATCTTCAATGTCTTTCACGTATCTCAGTTGAAGAAATGTCTTCACGTCCCTGAAGAGAGAGTTCCACTAGGGGATATCGAGGTAGAATCTAATTTGACTTTTGAAGAAAAACTGATCCAAGTAATTGACACTCATGAGCGAGTGACTTGGAGTCGGGTGGTCAAGTTTTACAAGGTCATGTGGAGTAATCAGGGTAGTGAACACGATGCAACTTGGGAAAGAGAAGATTATTTAAGGGAATGTTATAAGGAATTCTATCAACAATGGTACACTTGTCAAGTCTCAGGACGAGATTTTTATAAGGGGGAGGGCTATAACACCCCAAGTGTTTGGCTTCCACATTTGCACTGGCATTTCATAAACATGAGCATCATTCATCCATTCATGAGCTTGGATTGTTGAAACATGCTTTTGAAACATTGCAACATATTGTTCTATTTCATGTGTGTTTGTTTTATGAAATGGATAGTGCGCAACACTCAAGTGCAACATGTTCAACTCACTCTTGAAATGTGTCACATACTTTAGTGAAACATGGTTAGTTAGTACTATGCAACAAACTCATGAAACATATGAAGCATGGCTTTGAAACATAAGTAGCAATTCACTTGTTTTCCCTTGTTTCAATGCATGTGATGCTTGATTTTGGTATGATCAATGTGTGGTGTGGTTAATTATCACCTAAAACACCTTAACTACACTTAGGATACATAGTGGAGCACTATTCATGTTAACTAAATTGACTAATTATGCCCCTAAGTGAGGTTTGACCAAATTGGAACCCTGGAACCAATTTGTTTGACCTTTTAAAAAGTGTTACTTAGAAGCTTTGCATTTCTGAGCAACCTAAAGCAAAGTTGTAGAAAATTATATGTGGAACAAACTTTGTTTAGAGGCCAAGTCATGAAAATGTGTGGAACAGTCCCAAACATGTCCCACAAGTCAGTTTTGGGTGCTGATTCAACACTTAGAAAATTTTCTAAGTATTGACTGCATTTATAGCTTGGTGAAGCTGACTTTGGTATGATTCTACTCTGCATTGGATGAGAGTTAGACTTTGATCCTTTAATAGAAATTGTAGATGGTATATGGGGCTTCAATTGTTGTTTAGATTGTTTTCGCTAATGATCAATGTATTAGGAGATTTATCATCGCCAAGTATCACTATCAGGCCGCTGCCGAGCTCTAATGGCCGAACTGAATCGACAGCTATAGTGCCGACCATTTCAGAGGTTGAACGCCACATGGATGGCCACACATTGCCGCTGCGCTGCCCGGCCAGGCCACGTTGAGCCTCAGCATGGCATTTCATGCCGCAGCGCTCGCCCATGACTCCTCCTAGCTCGCATTTCACTCTGGTGTTCTCCTTTGCATTTGCGCTCGCCCGCAGCAGCTCACCACAGTGCCTCCATCGCCATTGCCAGTGCTAGCTCACACTGCACCATTCGTGCGCCACCACAAAAGCTCCATAGTGGTCCCGCCTCATCACCTCGCCCACCTTGCTAGCTAGAAGCGCTCGGTAAGGTGTTCTCGCCGAGCACGGCCTCGTCGGTGGTCCGCTGCCATGCCCCATAGCTGCGGCCAGTCTGTTTTCGACCGCCACTTGCCTAGATAGCATGTGCACTAGCTTAGCCATGGTCTCTAGAGTCTTGGCCAACCCTTGGATCGAGCCCTCATCGCCAGCTCTGGCGTCTCACCGTCGTCCGGCACCGCCATGGCCGCTGTCGTAGTCGCTAGCTCCGGCCATAGGTCCAATTAGTTAGCTCAGTGTGTTTGGGATGTAGTGGCCATGCTTGTAGTACTGACGCCGTCGCTAGAGAAGCCGCTGTCGGCGAGCTATCGTCGATTCCACGCCATCCCGTGCTGTGCTCTGTTTTCGTTTCGCTGACAAGCGGGCCCCAGTTGTCAGTGACTTAGGGTTAGAAAGATAGTTCAAATATTTCAGATTTGAATGCTGTTTTGTAAAATTTATATCTCCAGTTGAGTGAATCCAAATTGGGTGGTTCTAATTTTGTTAGGATCTTGGCGAAGTGTAGTATTTAGAAAAAAATATAACATGGACACTTGTAGTAAAGTTTCTGGATGAATTAAATTGCAACTTAAAATGTGTTTTTAAATGAATGCAAACTTGTTTAATTTATATCTAGAGTTCATTTGCTCCAAAAATTATGAAATTTTTATGGTGAGCTTTTCTTGATGAGTATAGGCTCTGGTAAAAATTTGAGAGTCAGTGCATGAATAGTTTTTGAGTTATAGATTTTCCTTTTATCATTAGATGATCCTTGTGTGAATTTTAATAATTAATCTACAAATCCAATGACCATAAAATTTATTGGAGGTTGTCCTAGTACCTTAAGGATGCTAAGAAAAATATAAAATCTATTGCTTGACACTTTTCTCTAGGGTTTCCTATTTATGTTATTTTAATCCTTTATGCCTTGTCATTTTTGTGTAGGATGTTATACTTGTTCAAATGATATAAAATTTTTACAGTAGCCTACTTGGAGCATGTAGTACCTACTGTAATTTTGTAGATTAAATGGTGTAGTTTTCATATATGTTTATTATTCCTCTTAAATAATTAAATAAATTAAGAAAGGCATTAAAAGAAATGAATTTGTGGTGAACAATTTACTTTCTGGTGTTATTTTGATATGTGTGATTAGTTAGTAAAGTTGGTTTTGTCCATTTATATGTTTGCAACATAAGTTAATAAATATTCTCTTGCATTATGTCTCTCTGGATAGTTCTGGGAACTTTGCAAAGTTCACCATGATAATTTGGTTTGCTGGGAAAGTGGTGAATACAAAAGTTGTAGATAACTTATCTAGCTCCTGTTAAAATTTGGTGGCATTTGGCCCTAGTAGTTTAGGAGTTACAGTCGTTCAAAGTTGGATCACAGTTTTGCTTGCTCTCTGTCCTATTTAGACCTAATTATGTGTTTATGTAAATTCGACCTAGTAAAGGTTGGAATCATGCCTTGTGGTCTGAAAATGAATTGTAGGAAATTTCATAAGCTTTCCAAATTGTCTTGTTGCCTACCATTTTCGATTTGTAGATCTCTAGTTATGATCAATTTACTGTACCACTGTATAGTCCATGTTTTGCTGAAATACGAATGTTTGTGTGTATGCTTTGTTGCAATGTTCTTGTTGATTGTTTAGGTGCTAGCCTAACTTGAGAACATGCTTAGGTGCAGGTGCTAGGTCCTTAACTAAGATGAGCAATTGTATATTAGGTTGTATAAACTTGGTAAGTTAAAGTGATTTGAGTAGAGGCTTAAGTTAGAATATGCGGACTGCAGTAAGCATGTGCATTCGCTGAGCTTCCCTAACTTCATTCATGTGCATCCATGATATTTATCTATGCACATACATGCAATAGGTGTGTTGGAGAGAGTGACGCTTCTAGAGTTTGAGGGAGCGAGCCAGGAGGAGGAGCCTGAGGTTCAGGCAACCGACAAAGCAGCACCGAGGAGGAGTTGCCCGAGTGCCCTGACCACCGCCCATCCTCTTTCCTGAAAGGCAAGCCCCAGAGCATATTAAGTCTCCCATGTTTTTACAAATATCTTGAGTATCTTTTATCGTTGCTGATGCATTAAGTATTGGAATTGGTTGGAACCAATTGTTGCATTATATATCTATCCTTGTCCTAGATATCACACTTGAATCCTATTTAAGTTTAGGAACGGGTTAAATGCTTATCCATGCTTAGTGCGGTAGAAGTCAGGTGATTTCCTGTCACCTACGAGCTTTAGGATGAGGTGGGTCACGGTTGGCAATATTTGCTATCGTGGAAAAGAACCAAGTTAATAATGAATTAAGACCGGGCAGAGTCTTGTGTAGGTTTGGACATAGTGACTCTGTCTGTGTCGTTTAAGGACCGATACGCTATACATCCTCATGTCATGTTGAACATAGCTTAACACTTAGCTGGTCGGATAAGTCATTCTGACCACGAAGCCTTGTAGTTCGACTCAGGCTGGGAGCATGAATAGTTGGTCGCAATCTAGATGGCAGTAAGGATGTGCGGAGAGCCATTGGCGTAAGCCCAAGGGCGGATTAAGTCACCGAGCACTCATGGTAGAGTGGTTCTCTGATTTTGCGGCACTGATCGTACCCATGACTCCTGAATTGTACCAAAGGTGACTTGTTTGTGACCCTAATGGGGGAAGTAGGGTTTGTGTTAGGAATACCCCTCCATCTGGATAGGAATCGATTCAAATCGCCGTCTCTCCTGGATAATGAGAACTTGACTAAGCAGCGGCAACATAGATTCACTTAATTTAACGATATGGTTAAATAGAGAATGATGATAATGTTGCCACAGTTTATACCTGCTATGGTTAATAATGTTTGCATCTTACTCAAGTGATTGCTTAGTACAGGTGCTAATATAGATGACAGGTTAACGGCTAAAAGTCACTGCTAGCTCAGGTTAAGAGTTGATCATTATTACTTATGCTTTTCCACAAAAAGAAAGTGTCAGCCTGATCCACTAAATTAAGCTATGCATGATCCTTGGTGTCAATTATTTTGGTTTCCAACAGGTAAGTCTAGCTGAGTATATTCTCGTACTCAGGGTTTATTCCCTCTTGTTGCAGATGACCTTTATCAGGGCTTCTGTAAGTACTATCTCCACCCGCAATGGGTGACAAGACTAGATCATGGGCATGATCTCTGTTTATCTTATCTGAATGCTTTTGTGGGATATGATCGGCAAGCTTGTACTTGTATTTGAACTCATGTGTGTGAGTTAAACTATTTGCTTCTGCTACTTTACAAGACTTGGTTTGTAATAACTATGACTCTGATGTGTTGTAATCTATCTGTAAACTGTTTGTGAAATGTTGTAACGTGTGATGTGTTATGTTGAATTACTATGATCTTAGTTGTATACAAGTTGGTTTGAAATCCTTCGTGGTTTTCAGTTGACTACCGGGTTTATATGGGCTCAAGTGCTGAGAATTTGATCATTTCGGTGATCATTTTTGTACTTGTGCTCTTATAAATTGGATAGTTCTATTACAGGACGTGTTCGGTTGTCCCTACCGTTAGAGACACAATCAACTGATCGGACGCTGATGGCATCCGGTCACATGCCACAGGACGCATCCGATGGCAATGTAACCGCTCTAGAACCTCTCTATACTCGATCGGACGCTACAGTTCATGCGTCCAGTCAATTTGCCACCAGCGTCCAATTAGTACTGAGTGTGTTGCCAAGATGATGAACAGTGCCATCAGTGCATCCAATCACTTTTAGTACTCAGCGTCCGATCACTGCTATAGATGCCTATTTTTTCCGTGCAACTGATCAGAGCGTTCGGTTGCTATAAGGGCTGTGTCCGGTGCTGCGTCCAGTCACCTCTATGAACTCGTTTCTTCATGATCTTGCATCCGGCTTGGTTCCTTTCTTCGTGCATGGACCTTGCTTGATATCTTAGGTATTCTTTTGTGTTCCTAGGGTCTTGCTTAAGGTGTTGATCATGGGATCATCATGTCGCCTTCGTTCAAGTCATGTCTTGCACCCTATTAAACTACAAAACAATAACTTGCAAATTCATTAGTCCAATTTATTTGTGTTGGTCATCAAACACCAAAATCCAAAGTAAATGGTCCTAGGGTCCATTTTCCTTACAAGAACTTAAGAAACAAATAAGGGAATTGCTACATAAGGGTTATGTCTGGCCTAGTTCTTCACCTTGGGGAGCACCAGTGTTGTTTGTAGAGAAGAAAGATTGAACACAAATTATGTGCATAGATTTCAGATCTCTTAATGAGGTAACTATTAAGAACAAGTATCCACTACCTAGAATCGATGACTTGTTTGACCAATTGAAAGGACTTGTGTGCTTTCCAAGATCGATCCTCTGATCTGAATACCATTAGTTGAGAATAAGACATTTTGACATTCCAAAAACTGCTTTTGTGACCCGATATGGACTATATGAGTTCATAGTTATGTATTTGGTCTAACAAATGCACCTGCTAACTTCATGTATTTGATGAACAAAGTATTCATAGAGTATCTTGATAAGTTTGTAGTTGTGTTTATTGATGATATATTAGTCTTCTCTAAGAATGAAGAAGAGCATGAGGAGCATTTGAGGCTAGTTTTACAAAAGCTTAGAGAACATCAGCTCTATGCTAAGCTTAGTAAGTGTGAATTCTGGCTAAAAGAAGTATCGTTCCTTGGCCACATTATCTCTAATGGACTAGCAATAGATCCCTAGAAGGTTAGAGATCTGTTGAGTTGGAATCTACCTCAGGATGTTAGTGAGATTCAGAGTTTTCTTGGTATGGCTGGGTACTATAGGAGATTTATTGAGGTGTTCTCCATGATAGCAAAACCTATGACTACTCTATTGGAGAAGAATGCTAAGTTTATGTGCTCTAAAGAGTGCTAGGCTAGTTTTGAAGAGTTGAAGAAGAGACTGACTTCTACCCTAGTGCTCATCTTACCTAATCTTACTAAAAGTTTCTCTATCTATTGTGATGCCTCATGGAAGGGTCTTGGTTGTGTTCTTATGCAAGAGGGTAGAGTTGTTGCCTACGCATCTAGATAGGCTGAGAAAACATGAGTTAAATTATCCAACTCATGATCTAGAGTTAGCGGTTGTGGTACATGCTCTCAAGATTTGGAGGCATTACCTAATTGGTCATAAGTGTGAGATTTATATAGATCATAAGAGTTTGAAATATATATTCACTTAGTCAGATCTGAATTTGAGGTAGCGTAGATGGCTAGAGTTAATCAAGGATTATGACTTGGACATACACTATCATTGGGTAAAGCTAACGTAGTAGAAGATGCTCTGAGTAGGAAGAGTTATGTCAACATGGCCTATCCAACCCAATTACCCAGGGAGTTGTGTGAAGAGTTCGAACACTTGAATTTGGGTATTGTGGCTAATACTATGGAGTTAGAGGTGGAACCTACCTTAGAATGAGAGATTCGTAAATGACAGCTAGATGATGAGAAAATCAAGGACATTGCTAAGCGCATAGTGATCGACAAAGCACCAGGATTCCATATAGATGACTAGGGAATAGTGTGGTTTGGTAAATGGATTTGTGTGCTAGAAGTGAAATCTATTAGGGAGTCTATCTTGAGGGAAGCTCATGACTCAGCTTATTCTATACACCCAGGTAGTACTAAGATGTATCTTGATCTTAGAGAGAGATATTGGTGGTATGGACTAAAGAGAGTTGTAGCTGAATATGTGGCCATATGTGATACATTCCTAAGAGTAAAGACAGAAGATCAGAGTCTAATAGGTTTACTTCAACCTATGAAGATACCCAAGTGGAAATGGGAGGCTATTGGAATGGACTTCATAGTGGGCTTACCCCATACACAGAAGGGATATGACTCTATCTGGGTAATCATAGATTAGTCGACCAAAGTGCCACATTTCATTCCTGTTAAGACTACCTATTCAGGTGCAAAGTTAGCAGAGCTATACATGGAAAGGATTGTATGTTTGCATGGGGTACCAAAGAAGATTGTTTATGATAGAGGTACACAGTTCACATCCCATTTCTAGAAGAAGTTGTGTTGATGGTAGTCAATGTTAATCATAAAACATCAATATACCTTGCATAAATGACTAAAATGGATCACCAACATAGACTTAGGGGTTTTAACTAACAAATTCCATGACTTTTGGTGAATCTGTGTTTTCAGTAGGATTTAATCAGAAAACCACCATGGAGGACTTATTCGTCAAAGGAAATCACGTAATTCTGCAGGATAAACAACATGGGAAGACTCTAGAAGACTCCAGAAGGCTCTCCACTGAAGTGGAGCTAGAGCCCCTGCCAGGTGGGGCCGGTCGGTCCCACATGCAGGGCGGTCAGCCTATGTCAGCCTCCCGTTGCTATATTGGTTCTCCACCGCCTCCTAGATTGCATCTATACCGTTTATGCAAGTTGGTTTGATCTGAGGGCTCAGAATTGATGCTCCTGCCTATATGTATCTGCCTGTACCCCCTCCAGGGTAGACCATGCATTTGATCCTGAGAGCTTGAGGGTCAAAAATCCTAATTCATATTTCCACCAGGATGAGAGCTAGCAATCAAGAAAAGATTAGTCCTCAATAGGATCTAGTCTTGTATTAGAGATAGAGAGATAGAGTGAGAGGGAAGAGTTTTGGAGGAGTCCCATCCTATCGGTGCTCTCTCTGTGGCTTGTACCCTAGTAGAATCAAGTTCTTCTTGAACTTGTTTCTGAGATTTCTCTGATAATAGACTTCTAATTCAAGTAAGCATCTTGTTCATATTGTTCTTTAGGTTTGCAACTCTCTTTTGAGTACTTTAATTCTTGTAGCTCCTAGGTCAAAGTAGTATTCGTAGTGTAAGCATGGTGCTTAGACTCGGTTACTCGTGGATGTACCCTACTTTTTGGATCGGTGGTAGCTCGCGAGGGTGACTCTTATAACTGCATTGAATCCTTTGTAGTCCACCTCCCGTTAGTAGGCCTAGCAGGACCTTGTTGCTATAGGAAACATACTCTTCCTATGTTTTCTCTAGTAATATCCTTAGAATTGAACAATAGAAGACAAAGCTTATCGAAGTTAGAACTAGAAGACCTCTGCGATCTCCTCTATGCTCCTATTATCTAGCCTTGATTGTGAAGTTGGGTTAAGTTAGATTTGGTTATTCTCACACACGTTTCCTCGAGTTCGATATAAAACTGGGTACTCCTGGTGAAGTGCTACAAGTATACAATATCCACGTGCTTGCGAATTATTCTATGTGTGCATTAATATATACCAACAAGCATTTCTAGCGCTGTTGCCAAGGAAATGGTTGCTGAGTTAACTTCAAACCTAGCTTAACCTTCTATCATTATTCTTTTATCTTTTATTCTTTTCTTTTTACTGTGGATCTAGAATCCACCCCTATTTACCAATATGTTGCACCTACGAGCGCACATCTAGGGCCACTAGAATCTTCAAAGCCCATCCTTACACATGGCTATGAGCTGCACCCGTGTTTAATCAACATGGTCCAGGATCAATCTTTTTTAGGCAAAGATGATGAAAATCCCTATTCCCACCTAAATGAGTTTGAGCAGACTTGTGCATGCCTACACATTACGGGCATGTCAGACAAAACCTTACGATGGAAGCTTTTTCCTTTCTCTATGATGGGAAAAGCTAAACGTTGGTATAAGCTCACCATAGGGGGTAGACAAGGAGATTGGGAAGCCTTGTGTTCTAGCTTTTGCTTACATTTCTTTCCCATCTTTCGAGTAGTCAACCTTCGTTTAGAGGTTCTATCTTTTAAACAAGAAGAACAAGAATCTCTAGGCACAGCATGGGAATGTTTTAATGATGTCATTAATGCTGGCCCTGACCTTAGCATTCAAAACCTCATTCTTTTTCAACATTTTTATATGGGTCTTGATAGGAAAAACCTTGAAGCATCTAGATATGGCCTCAGGACGCTCGTTCCTCCTTGTTTCTACAAATTCAGGGAGAAGCATTCTTACTAAAATCCTAGAGAACACCCCTAAAGAAGTAGAAAACATGCTGCTAGAGGAGGAATATCACATAGCTGAACCAGAACTTTTGCCTAACCCATCACCAACTTCAGCTATCCCAAATCCTGAACCACCAGAAAAAGGAGGAAACTCCAATTTTAGATTTTATGCTTGAATTCAAGGATGAACTTTTTGATGAATATGGAGATACCTCAAATTATCATACCATGAGGAGACCCTAGAAGCCAAGGAAATCATCATCCCATGAAGAACCTTTAGACCCTTCTAAGGAAGCTTTCCTTAAAAAGACTACGAAAGAGCTAGTGTCTATAATAAGCAATGAATGGCTAGAAGAATCAGAGCTTTCCTCTAATGTGATTCGTCCAGACTCACCTTCTATTTCCATTCGTTGCCAAATCAACAAAGCTCCTTTCGATGCTCTTTACAATCTAGTTGTGGGTGTTAATATCATGTCTGCATCCTTTGCTCATGATTTATTGAAACACATGCCATTAACCCCAACAACAATGTTATTGAAAAGTCTTTCAGGACACATTCTCCCAAGTTTGGGGATACTTTATGTCCTCCCTATCTAGGTAAAGGGAACCATGGTTCATTTGAGCTTTTATATCTTTGATATCATGGAGTTCGACCTATTGATAGGACAACCAATTGAAAGACTTATCCAAGAGCGACAAATAGGGAAATTGAAGATAAGTCTCAGAAAAAACTTTAAACTTTCAATACCTATCACTCATTCTCTAAACTTTGAGACTAAGCCAATTCCAAAGGAAGACCCAATGGAAGAGGTTAAGGTTGCATCTCTTGATGATTTGATTAAACCCAACCTTGAAGATGATGCCTAGTTCTTCATCAAAGAAGACGAAAATCCTACGGAGTCTGAACCTCTCGATGAATTGCTAGAACCACCTAAGCCCACCATTGAGCTTAAACCCCTACCTTCTGGTCTTAGATATGCTTTTATCAATAATGATCAAGATTCTCCTATTATCATAAGTGATAAACTCTCTCAGCAAGAATCTCTCCGCTTGATAATTGTCTTAAAAAAGCATCATTCTACTTTTGGCTACTCGCTCTAAGACCTTAAGGGAATTAGCCTTGCTCTTTGCACCCATTGCATCCCCATAGATCCTAACTCTATACCTTCTAGGGAGCCACAACGTAGGCTTAATATTGTGATGAGAGAGGTTGTTAAGAAATAGGTTTTGAAACTCCTGCATGGCGGGATCATTTATCCCGTTCCATACAGTGAGTGGGTAAGTGTTGGCGGTCACTAACGACCATTTGTAACCACCAATTATAGTCTGAAATAGGAGAAACAAACATACTTTTGACACATATGCCTTTACTATTGACCTAGTTTCACTTGTATTTGAGAAATCATGTTTTGCAGGTCACATATTCGAATACAAGTGAAAAAATACCAAAATATGCCAAGCAGAAAGCGTAATGCAGATTCTACACCAAGGAGACAAGCAAAGGCCCATACAAACATCCAAATTAGGCAGAATACCACCAAGGATGCAACCTAGGACCAACCAGAAGCCCACCAGAGTGGCCAGCGGAGGAGCCCAGGGTGCGTTCGCACCGCCCCCTAGCTCCTCTCGGGCCTAGTATTTTCTAGCGATTGCATGCTGCCATGCAATGATGGTTCCTAGTGGTTACCAAAAATACATGCCCCAAACCGACCAAGCTTCACTATATAAGAAGGGCTAGAGCTCATATGCAACACACACATTCATAGGGAGCCTCTACCACACTACCACCTCTTAATCTCTTTTAGCTTTTAGTAGTATTTGTGAGCAAGGGCAAAGCTATCAAGGAGAGCTTGTCTCCTTGGAAGAAGGGAACCTTCTTGGTATGAATACTATAAACAGTTCTTCCAAGTTCTTACTCTCATATCACTCATATAGTAGTGCATATGAACTACACTATAGTTTTCGTGTTATGATCATGATATATGAACTAGTATATAGTTTGTGTGTTATGATCTTAACATGTAAAACTTTATGGTTAATCATTCATATAACTTATATGAGTAGAATTATAGCTAAGTTGAGATGGCGGTTCATCGTGCCTTTGGGTGTGCCCAAGTTCTTTACCTATCAATCCGTAGGGTCAGGGACCCAGGGGAATTTGGGTAGTTTCTGTGTACGCAAGTGTGGTGCTTGGGTATGGAGAAACAAGTGAATACATTTCCCTTTGCATGGTTGAATGGTAGGTGGTAGCTGGTGATAGCTATGTTCGTCCCTTATAATCCCCCACATTCGTCAAGGGTGTAGGAGTCTAAATTGTCACATGAGGATGCTGACAGACCAGTACTCCGTGGCCTCCCGACCTATCTCACATTTAGTTCTAGCTCTAAGCATGTTTGTTGTATGATATTAACTGTTCTTTGCATGGCTATATTAGAACATGCCTGCTCCACTTAGGAATATTCTTTTATTCTTTGTTTTCCTTTTATCCTTGAGGTTTGTCTAGGTGTGTGTTCATTATCCATGATATACCATTTTTACCCCTGTTATCAACTATGGTCCACTATGCAAGTATGTAATCATGTTTATGTCTATGCTAGAATATGTATACCTTGCCCTCCTTTGGGAAAATATAAATAACGATACCCTGAATACTTCTGGGAGAAATGCTACAACGATAGCTCCGTACGCTTGCAGATATTGTGTGTAATCTTTAAGGACTATCGTAGTTGGTGTTTCTTGGCAACATTGCTAAGATTAACTCAATCTTAGTAATGGTGTTAAGAAATACCAACAGGCATTTCTAGCACCATTACCGGTGATGGACTTAAAACCTCCTCATGTGGTGATTGCGCTAAGAAATGCCAACGGTAAGCCCTGTTCAAATTGTGCCTAAAAAGGGAGGCACGACTATTGTTAAAAATGAAATGAATGAATTAATCCCCCAAAGAACCATCACTGGATGGCGGATGTGCATCGACTATCAAAAACTTAACAAGGCAACAAAGAAAGATCTTTTTTGTTGCCCTTCATTGATGAACTGTTAGAGCAACTTGCAATTCACTCTTTCTTTTGTTTCCTTGATGGATATTCAGGTTATCACCAGATTCTGATCCATCCAGATGACCAAAGCAAAACCACCTTCACATGTCCATATGGAACTTATGCTTATCGTAGAATGTCTTTTGGACTATGTAATGCTCTAGCTTCTTTCCAAAGATGCATGATGTCTATATTTTCTAATATGATTGAAGAAATCATGGAAGTTTTCATAGATGACTTTTCAATTAATGGGAAAACTTTTGATGATTGTCTTGAAAATTTAGACAAGGTTTTGCAAAGATATGAAGAAAAGCACTTAGTTCTTAATTTGGAAAAATGTTATTTCATGGTTAGAGAAGGCATAGTGCTTGGACACTTGGTGTCCGAAAGAGGGATTGAGGTAGATAGAGCTAAAATTGAAGTAATTGAACAATTACCTCCTCCTATAAATCTTAGAGGGATCCATAGTTTTCTTGGCCACAAGGGTTTTACCGCCGCTTTATAAAAAAATTTCACATATCGCTAGACCGCTTACAAATCTTTTGGCTAAGGATGTTCCTTTGAGTTTGATGATGCATGCTTAAAATCTTTTGAAATTCTTAAGAAAGCACTCATCTCTGCACCAATCATTCAACCCCTTGATTGGTTGCTACCTTTTGAAATCATGTGTGATGCTAGTGATTATGCTATGGGTCAGTTTTGGGACAAACAAAAGATAAGAAGCATCATGCAATTGCTTATGCTAGCAAAACTTTGATAGGACCTCAACTTAATTATGCAACAACTGAAAAAGAGCTCCTGGTTGTGGTTTTTGCTATTGAGAAGTTTAGATCTTACTTAGTAGGAGCTAAAGTGATTGTCTATACTGATCATGCTACTTTGAAATACTTGCTCACTAAGAAAGATGCTAAACCTCTATAGTTTGAAAATAAAAGATAAAAAGGGAGTAGAAAACTCTGTTGCCAATCACTTGTCCAGAATGCAGTTTGAAAATCCGTAGGAACTACCCATCAATGATTCTCTATGGGACGACATGCTCTTCAAGATCACAAAATCTGACCCCTAGCACGCAAATATTATTAATTTTATCGTTGCAGGTTATGTACCACCAGGGGAGAAAAAAAAGAAAACTCATCTATGAAAGTCGTCTCCACATATGGGATGAGCCATAACTCTTTAGAGTCTGCTTTGATGGCTGTTGACACAAAATGTGACGCACTGTGCCTCACACACAGCAAGCCGAAAAGCGTGGCTTCAATCGGGTTCCCAGGTGCTTCGTGATCCGGAAGCGTGCCAGTCAGTTTGACCCGAAAACTAACAAGGGATAGAACAATTAAATGTCAAACTAGAACATGTCGGGTAATACCAGACAGTTCCACATATACGGCCCTGAAGCCACTTACAACGACATACAGCTATAGAGAGCTGTCTACCAACAAGTTCATAGACCATTCAGCTAATCGTAAGATGAATGCACGTAAAGACCTAATTGCCGAATGCATGTGCATGGGAAGACATGTTTGAACAAGTGAAATTAATTATGAGTTAATGCATAACCAAGCTCGGCAGTCCAGCCGAATTGGGGTCCATGAGGAAGGAACGTGCAAATAAAAAAAATGATTAAACTAATCTAAAACCTGCATCTGCCGCACGACACCTGGTTTCGTTAAAGCTTAAATGTGATTAACATGCATGAACCCGCAACACGTGACAATCTAGATTAAAATAATTCAGCCATTATGAGCGTGTTATCTATTTGCAAAGGTAATATGAAAAGCAATGATCGTTGAAGCACGAATGAAACCATAAGAGAAAAAGAGAGCCGAACAATATCAATCTAGATTGGGCAGAAGTATGTTACAAATATATAAAATGTTTAAAACATGCAACACTAGATAACTTAATGAATCTATTTAGATTTGCCATATCTAATAGAGCCGATAACTCTCTTGCTTTCACTAAGCATATTGAGCAAACGCCTGCCGCACGGTATTTACTCATAAACAAAGCATAAGCAAAGACTTCTTGATTGTCAAGCAAAGATCCGCCGCACGATCATTGAAAACAAACAAGACTACTTGCATCACGTCTAAATCCACCGCATGATACTAAACATGATAACAAGGTTGTCGGTACTTACGGAGGTCGACGGATCGATGACTCCTCTCGAAGAACTCGACGACACGACAAAAGGACTCGAAAGTTGGCATGGGGCCGGTTGTATTGATTTGGTTGTGAACCCTTATTACAATGGTCGAGGGTCAATATTTATACCCTAGACAAAACATGAGTCCTAGAGGACTACGATTTACAAAGGAACTTTTAAACAAACTTGGAAACTTACGATTCCTTACCCTAAACTTTTAGATTCCTTTATTATTACAACTTTCATCTTTCCGATCGGCCTTGCCTGCCATCTTCTGTTTTCCCGAATGGAGTCACCGCCTTCTGGAGTAACCGACCGCACAAGCATTTAGCCGACCGCCTGTTTTGTTTGCCGAACACCCTTCTTCCCGCATGCCGGTCCACCTGTCATCCTCTAGAATCGACCAAAATCCAGTGTTAACACATGCCCCCTCAATTTCGGGATAAAAGTTGTTTTATTCTGAAATTGACCACAAGCTCTTTCTTCCTCCTAGGTCAGCACCGTTCAATACCGCAGCCGCTGCCCAAAAAATTCAAGCTTTCAGCGCAACCTCGGACCCACTTCGAATCTTCAATGGCGACCCAGGATGAAATCCCAGAGGTAAACTTTACTTATATTCGGCAACTTTCATTTGATCCTCCCGCTCCTCTTTTGATTTATTCCTCTTCGATTTCAATCACCTTCTAAAGGAATACAAGAACCAGATTTTGATCCCCTATGCTGCCAACCTCGACTCCTATTTCCTCGGCCCAATGGGAAATCTTGACCCTTCTGAAATTATCGAGAAGGAAACCCAAAGAATTCCTTTCAAATCTGGGATCACCTCGCCAAACCGATGGCCAAACACGTTCAAGAATTGGCCATTTCCCCCAATCACCGGATGGCGGAATTGGTACAGGAGAATGCTGGAGAAAAGCAGCAGCCACTAGGAAAGTCAAGACATCAGTCATTGTCTAGAATTATCCTTAGCAGAAACACCCAGAAATGATTCCCTTTTAATAGCAGCTTCCCATTTTTGGTCTGACACTATTAATGCCTTCATCTTTGGTCATGGTATGATGACCATCACTCTAGCCGACGTGTTCATGATGACTGGCTTGAACGTGTCATTGCTAGTATATCCCTATAAGTACAAAAGCAAAAGTAATCAAAGAGCCGTCAGCTCTGGATGTGGATGGGTCAAACATATCCAGAACTACATGAATGCATCTGGCACCGTCTCTGACAAAGAGTTGAAAGCCTTCATGAATATGTGGCTATGTAGATTCATCTTCTGTGGAAAATCCAATGAACCAACCCTGAATCACATGGTAATGGCTGAAGACTTAGCTGCAGGCACTCAGATCCCACTAGGCAAATATCTCTTAGGGTCTGTTTATCATATCATGCATCAGATTACTCTTCAGATGCGCCAAGGTGGAGAAATCTCTTGTGTGAATGGTCCCTGGTGGCTAATTCAAATGTGGCTTCAGCTATATATGCATCAGATAACCTCTATGAGCCTCTTCAATCTAAGTTTTCCTTCAGTTAACTATGCTGAAGGTAGTACAGCAAAGGTTAAGGCGTGTCAGACTTATGGGGAAGCATCATCATCTATAAGCATTGACATAGACATCGGTCATTTCTTCAAGCTGTTTTTCAAAGGATTCGGCAATGTGCTCTGGTTTCCTTACAGAGAAAATGAAAATTTGACTTTGCCCTGCAAGTTTAGCTATGAAATTGGTTGTTCAGGTCAAGAATCCACAGAGATTTTCAACTCCTTTATCAAACCTTGCACTCTGCCAGCCGATTTTCATCATGGGAGGTTAGTTCAATCCACCTATGAATTCTATTACCCAAATATGGTGACCAGACAATTAGGATGTGGCCAACTGCCTCCAAGATTCCTCTTCTCAATAATCATAAAGTCAAGAGAAGCAATAACAGAAAGAATGGAAGCCAAGAAAATCTTTGAATTAGGATGGGAATTGCCAACATATGAACCATCTCCATTTGGGCTAATAGATGTTGCTCATCCCTTCTTCGTCTCTTGGTGGCAAGAATGGCATGCTCATATCTTCAATATGTCAGTTCATTCTTTATGCAAAAACTTGCAACCTGACTTTGCTTCTGATAGTGAGGTAATTTCATTATGCTCATCATTTCTTGCTCCTGAATCCACTCCTTATTTTAAAATTTGGTTATGCATAGGATCTTGAGTTTACTCCCCCAGCCAAAGCAATCCAGTACTATTCGGATGGTCCTAAGCCTGCTCTAGGGTTTGATGCTCCAAACTTAAAGGAATTCATGAAAACTCCTGTAACTTTGGATTCAGCACCTTTAAAGGCACTCATGAAAACTCCTGCTACTTCAGCTGCTGCATCTTCAAGAGGAAAAAGCAAAAGGAAAACACCTGAAAGTTTTCTCTTACCCAAGAAACCAAGGACCAAGAAAGCCAGATTATCTCCCAAGGCATGAATCTTTTTATTTTCTTATCAGGTTAACAACCTCACTTAGCAGTAAACCTGACCACCTCTACATTCACTACTTCCATTGCAGCCACAAGTCGAAATTCCCACACTAGGCAATACCTCAGCGCCTGTAGAACCAACCCCTGAAGTTTCTACTGAAGATGAAGAAATCCATGATAGCGAAACTTCAGAGACTCATGAAGCTGAAGGTTCAAAGGCTCATAAATCTGATGAGACTATAGGTAACATTGTTCAACCAATTCTCTTTTTCTCCTTTCCTCTTTTTCTTTTTAATAACATCTATCTCTTATGCTCATTATCATTTACTTTATTGAGAATAGATGAAATCTTAGATGAACTGGCAAGGGAAAATTCTCCTGATCAAGCTCCAAACCCGTCCCTTCTGAACCTTCAGCCAAGTTCTCCAGCAAGCCAGGGTATAACCCATCCTGATGATCAATCAGCTCAGCAGGTAATACCTTGTCTTACACTATATTTTAGCAAAATTACCCAATCGGCTAACACCTCCTTTCTTCTCTTTTCTTTAGAAGAACATCACTAAACCGACCACCAGTTACTCCTTCTCTATTGAGGACTACATCATTGAGAAAGGTGAAGAGATCACTTCTTATCAAACCTTATCGCTGGAAAATCAGGCTCGGCTAAAAGAGGTGATCATTCTGCTGAACAAGGATACCATTAGTCTGGTTCAGGATGCAGACCAGATAAAAGACCTCCTTGAACTCATTGATCAAGATATCCCCTCTGCTCTCAAGGCTCCCCTAGAATCTGCAGCCCATCTTGATGACCACTTTGCTATGGTGAGAAGGGCAACCAAGAACATATCTTCGAGGGCTGCTCTACAGAAGGATAGATCTTTGAAAAAGCTAGAGATTAAAGATCTTCACTCTCATATCTAGACTACAAGAAATTCCTTGACAACCTTGGAGCCTAAACTGAAAGCCATGGAGGATGAAAAAAGCAGACTAGAAGCTCAACTAACCGCACTGAATGCCAAAATTCAGTCTCACAAGGCCCATATAGCTAATTTGCCGAAGAACATAGAAGCAGCTTCACTAAAGATAACTTCGACCATCAAAGAAGACCAGCAAATCAAAAACAAGTTATCCAGCATCCAGAGTTCTGAAGATGAAGATCAAAAAGTGCTAGATAATGTTAGCCGAATCAGGACTGAGGCTATAGAGGCAATCAATCATCTTCTGAACAAGTAGACATTGGGTTTGTAATAAACTTAAGTGTGATACCCTCTGTCCTTTAACCAATCAACTTTGTGTTTACATATTTTTATTTGTTTGAAAAAGCAATCGGCCTTTTCCCTTAAATTACTCAATTAGAATGTAGCCGATTGTCTCCATTCTTCCGATAGCCGAACGAATCCAATTTAAATATTGTGAGGGTATAGCCGAATAATGTTGGCTCCAACAAATCAGGGAGATAGTTCGAGCGACGTCCGATTTAACCCATGCCTAGCCCAGCCCAGTAGCGGCCCAGCTGAAAGGGAAAAACCCTACTCCACCGTTTGGCATTCTTGCCCCACAACCCCGTGGAATTCGCCATGATCCTTCGCTTCAGCTTATAAATAGACCCTTCCGTTAGCCTTCATCGCTATCTTCGCTTTAGCGTTCTCACATCCGTCCCCTCCACTTCCTTCGTTCGATTCATTCCAGAAGAAAACCCTAACCTCCACCAAATCAAATGACGAACAGTGGCAACCGTGGCAAGCGTCCTGCCGACGGAGAGGCTGAAGGAAGCAGAGCATCGCGCTGTCGGCGTCGTGGGTACAATTCGGCTTTTTGCCCCCTTGCAATTTCCTTGTTCATCTCTTAGTTTCGATTTTTTCTTCCTCATTCATCAGGATAAGGGTCATCAGCTCCAGCCAATATCATCTCCTTCCTTCGGCGATAGCAGCTCAACCGGGAACTCCATCATCCGGCTCTTCCGGATCTTCCAGCTCTTACCATTCCAATCCTTGGGGCCCGGTGGAACCAGTAGATGCACACCATCCATACTCTCATGAGGAGGCGCTCAAGTTTCGCCAGGAGAGGGACGAAGCCCGGGAGGAGCTAGGCGACGTCTCCAAGAAATTCAGCATTGATCAAGCCGAATGGGAGGACCAGCGGAAGCAACTCTGCGACGCCATCACCGGTTTGATATCCTCATTTGGTTTTATCATTCTGGCTTCCCTTGCTTGCTGATCCATTTTTTTTTCTTTTCTGCCCAGCTCTTTCTGCGGAGAATGACCGCCTAAAGGCGGCGGCGAACAAGATCGCCGACAAGGTGAATGCCCAAGAGGAGACATCCGAGGCACGCCTTGATGCTGCGGATGGCCGCATTGATTAGGCCATCATCCAAGGTGTGCACCTTGGCGCTTCTCTCAGGCTGGCGGCAATGACCTCCCGAACCAACGAGGACTACTCCTTCCGGCCAGTTGGCTTCGCTGGAGGATGCCTGGACGAGATTGACGACATAGACGAGCGTCTGGAGGCCTACGATGATCATGCCACCGCCCTTGCCGAATCCACAAACCCCCAGTCCGTCCTCAACAAGTTATTTGAGGAGTAGTTTGTATTAGGATGGACTTCTATGAATAATCTCGTCTTTTGGAAGAATACTTATTTCTTTGATTCTTTTCGGTAAAATTCTGCCTGCGACTGTCATAAAAAATGCTGAAAACACCCCAGTCTTGCATAAACATTCTTGTGCTAGAGGCGATGCAAACTGCATCGGCTATTTTGTGCTAAAGGCGATATGAACAATATCGGCTATTCTCAGTCTTATTTATTTTTAGGCTAAAGGCGATTTTCCCTTTATCGGCTTTTCTGATCTACATTCATAAACCAACCTCAACACTGGGGTAATATCTCTTAAGAAATCTTCCATTGATAGCTCTGGTAAACTCCTCTCCAAATAAAGTTTTCAATATGTATGCATTGCCAGGTACACATTCTACTATTCGGAAAGGACCTTCCCAATTTGGAGACCATTTGCCGAACGCTCTATCCTTTGTTCCAACTGGCAATATAGTTTTCCAAACCAAGTCTCCTTCTAGCGAATTGCTTCAGCCTAACCCTTTTGTTATAATACTTGGCAACGCGTATTTTATTTTTCTCAATATTTTCTAATGCCTTGAGACGAATCAAATGTAGATCTTCCAATTCATCCATCATTAGATTCTTATAATCTTCTTCCACCAATTCTTTCTGTAACACAACTCGCCTTGATCCTGACCGTAATTCCCATGGTAACACAGCATGATGCCCATAAACCAGTTCATAGGGAGACGTTTGAGTGGACCCATGACAAGCCATTCGGTAAGCCCACAATGCTTCACTAAGAACCAAGTGCCATCTCCTTGGTTTTTCATCAATCTTCTTCTGGATGATTTTAATCATAATCTTATTTGATGCTTCTGCCTGACCATTAGCTTGTGCATAATAAGGAGAAGAATTATACAACTTAATCCCCATACTTTTGGCAAAGTCACGGAATTCTGAAGAAGTAAACTGAGTTCCTTGATCAGTTGTTATAGTCTGAGGAATCCCGAATCTGTGAACTATATGTTCCTTAACAAAACTGATCATATTCTCTGACGTTACCTTCTTCAAAGGGATAGCTTCAACCCACTTGGTGAAATAATCCGTGGCCAAGAGTACAAATTTGTGTCCCTTACTAGAAGGAGGATTGATCTGACCAATTAAATCTATACCCCATCCTCTGAACGGCCAAGGCTTGATTATAGGATTCATAGCAGATGCTGGAACTTTTTGAATATTGCCGAATTTTTGACAATTGTGACACCCTTTGTAATATTCAAAACAATCTTCCAACATAGTTGGCCAAAAATAACCAGTTCTCCTAATTATCCACTTCATCCGATAAGCTGACTGATGTGCACCACACAATCCTTCGTGAACCTCATACATCACTTTCTTGGCCTCTTCTTGACTTAAACATTTGAGCAATACCCCATCGATGGACTTGTAATATAACTGATCATCAAGAAACACAAATTTGAGAGCTTTGTACCTGAGTTTTCGGGAAACCTTTTGAGATGGATCTTTCAGATAATTGGTAATTTCGTATCTCCAATCACCATCTACTTGATCAGTATTTAAAACACCTTCTTCTATAGCAAAAACTTCCCGACTCTCTCGATATCCAGAAGCAGCTTGAGCTAACTTATTTGCTTCTTCATTGTACTCTCTAGGGATATGATGCAAGGTCACCACCAGAAAATTCTTCAAAAGTTCTCTACACTCCTCATAATATTCTCTTAACACATTGTTCTTGCATTCATACTGACCATTCAGTTGATTAATCACCAACTCAGAATCCCCAAAGATTTCAATAGCAACGGCCTTTACTTCTATAAGAAGCTGAAGCCCTCTAAGCAACGCTTCATACTCTGCTTGATTATTAGTAACATGAAAGTCAATAGGAATCGCGTACTCAAAAGTTTTTCCTTGTGGGGAAATCAAGAGAATACCAGCACCACCACCTTTGTTACAAGATGATCCATCGAAGAACAAGGCCCAAGGCACAATGCTTATCGCCTCAACAGAAAGATCCCGATGTTGGGTAATAAAATCGGCAATAATTTGACCCTTTACCGCCTTTGCCGATTCATACCTTAAATTAAATTCTGACAATGCTAAAATCCATTTGCCAATTCTTCCATTCAAAATCGGCATTGATAGCATATGTTTGATTACATCAAAACTAGAAACTACCACGCATTCGGAATTCAACAAATAGTGCCGAGATTTGGTACATGAGTAATACACACATAAGCAAAGTTTTTCTGTAGCCGAATACCTTGTTTCCGGGTCTAGCAGCTTTCGGCTAAGATAAGCTATGACTCTTTCTTTTCCTTCAAACTCTTGCATAAGGGCCGATCCTATCGTTAGGCTATCGGCCGCCACATACAACTTAAAAGGCTTGTCAAGTTGTGGAGGTACCAGCACAGGTGGTGCCTTCATATATTGCTTGATCTCATCAAAAGCCTTTTGTTGTATGTCACCCCATACAAATTTTTGATCCTTCTTGAGCTTTAATAAAGGAGAAAAGGGTAAAACTCTCTCTGATAGATTGGATATGAATCTTCTTACAAAGTTGATTTTGCCTAACAATGACTGTAATTCTGTGAGATTGGTTGGCTGGCACAACTTTGTCTATTGCTTCCATGCTCTTTTTCCCAACTTCAATTCCTCCTTTATGAACCAAAAATCCCAAAAACTCACCTGCTGAAACTCCAAAGGCACATTTGTTTGGATTCATCTTCAAGCCATGCTTCCTTGTGCACTCCAGAGTCTTTCTTAAATCGGCTAAATGTCCTTTATGATTTCTAGACTTGACCACCACATCATCGATGTAGATCTCTATAATCTTGCCGATCAGCTCGTGAAAAATATAATTCATAGCTCTTTGATAAGTTGCACCGGCATTCTTTAACCCAAATGTCATGACTATCCATTCAAACAAACCAATATGACCAGGACATCTGAAAGCTGTTTTCGAAATATCTTCTATTGCCATAAAAATTTGATTATAGCCAGCATTACCATCCATAAAACTAATGACTTCATAACCTGCTGCTGCATCTACCAGTAAATCGGCAACTGGCATTGGGTAACCATCCATGGGAGTAGCCTTATTAAGATTTCTGAAATCTATGCAAACTCTCATTTTTCCATTTTTCTTGTATACCGGTACTATATTTGAAATCCACTCTGCATACTTGCATGGCCGAATGAAGTTTGCTTCTATTAATCTTTCAACCTCCTTCTTCACATCGGCCAATACTTCCTCTTTGTATATCTTCCGTGGAGGTTGTTTATAAGGACGAAATCCAGGTTTAATGGGTAATCGATGCTCAACAATGGAACGATCCAATCCAGGCATTTCCGTGTAATCCCAAGCAAAACAATCTTTAAACTCTTTCAACAGATCTATCAACTTTGATTTATATTCTGGGTCTAACTTTGCACTAATATACATCGGCCTTGGCTTAGAACCATCACCAACATTAATTTCTTCCAACTTATCAGCCGACATAAAACCATGTCCCAACTTTCCTTTGTTGCCATCGACGGGATTTCCCATTAAAAATTGCTATGAGAGCCGACTGCTTGAATCGGCTGTTGGCCCTCGCTGAAAACATTTACAGGACCTTCTTTCCACACTTTTCCAGAGAAACAATCGACGCCCTCATATTCCCAGTAGGTAGATTCTGTGGCAGCAACACTTACCGAATTATCAGCATGTACAACCTTCAACGTCATCTCCAATCCATTGAATGAGAATTTGATGCATAGTTGAAGGAATGCAGCAATTAGCATGGATCCAATCTCTGCCCAAGAGTAGACTATATGCCCCCTTGCCATCAATGACAAAAAAGGTAGTAATCAGAGTTTTTGACCCAATAGTCAGCTCGACATGGATAGCACCTCGGGTATCGGAAGGATTGCCAGCAAAGTCCCTAAGCACCATGTCAGTTTTCAACAATTCTTCATTAGTCATCCCAAGCTTTCTGAAGGTAGTATAAGGCATGATATTGATAGCAGCCCCTCCATCGACAAACATCTTAGTTAAAGGCTTGCCATTGACATATCCCTTTAAATAGAGTGGTCTCAAGTGACGATTCTTGATTGGTTTGTCAAAAACAGCCTTGCTGTGTTAATACAAGCTGAGCCATCAAATCCTGACATTCACTTTCATCAAAATCAGAGTACACCTCTTCTTGGACATCTTGGCTTTCGGGAGCTATAAACTCTGATGGGAGGAAGAAAGCCATGCAAGCATTAGCCGAAGGACCACATCCATCAGGCTTCTTTTTAGGACGCCATATTTGCTTTGTTTCGGTAACTTCCTGTTCCAACTCCCTATTCCTCAACCGTTGAACTCTTCTTTTCTGACTTTTCCTCAGGCCTGGAGGACACCACTGTCCTTTTTGCCATACGTATCTATAGAAGTCAGCTTCTTCATCATGCACTCTATCATGAATCCAACCTTGACCTGCAACTCTTTTCCTTTGCTGATTCTCAAAATCATCTATTTTTAAGCGCCGATCATCTTCAGGAACCTTCGTTCCAAGTCTTTCATAGACGGGACGGCGGTTGACTCGAGATTGCCTATACTCAGAGTACTGAGCACTACACTCCGGACAATTATTTCTTGCAGGCAACCTCAAGCCTTCATTCCAACAATGCCTAAAGAATGAACAACCCCAATGAGACTGCTCCTGTTCTGTCATGTATTCTTCTTGCTCCCTTCGGTATACCTCTTCCTCATACCTCCGGCACTCTTCCATAAACCATTGCTTCTTACAGTATTCCTTCTCTTGTTCTCTCTGCCACTTGTTTAGCAAAATACGTGATGTAACTCTGGGTTTGGAAGTTTGACCTTTCTCGGTTCGGCTATTCTGAAACCGAACTCGTTGCTGCAGCTCTCTACTGGTGACTTGCCGATCCGGGTCAACAGCACCACTCTCCTTTGCTCTATCAGAAGTCAACACCTTCACCTTGCCTTTACCTTTGAGATCATTGGCAGAGACCATATTCACAGAGAAAGAAATCATATTTTGTGGAAAAGGCTGATCATCAATTTTCATCTTGCCATCAAACCTCAAATGTCCCTCTTGGATAGCTTTCTGGATTCGTATTCTGAACACTCGGCAATCATTGATAGAGTGAGAATTAGTGTTATGGAAGCCACAATACTTTTTGTCTTTCACTCCTTCAGGACGTAGCATAGGATGTCCTTCTGGCAGCTTGATGCGTCCTTCCTTTATCAACAATGCAAAAAGTCTGTCTGCCTTAGTAACATCAAAATCATAGGTTCCCTTTTGTTGTTTCAACCAGCGTTGACTAACTTGAGTGGGTTCCTTTGCCCAATTTAACTCAGCTGCAGCTATCTCATCTTCATCAATATACTCAGTCGCTTCATCCAGAAAACCTTGATACACCTCATTAGTGACATTGTTCTTCTGAAAGCGATTATCTCTCCTGAATCCTTGGGCTTGATTACTCATAGCTGCTAAACGCTGTGCAAGTTGGCCAAGATCATCAAACTCTAAACCGAACAACTTCTCCCTGATATTCGGCAACATTCCTGCTATAGCTATTCCAGGTAGTTGATCATCTGGTAAATTTAGAGAATAACACATATTCTTGGTCTCCCTAAATCTGCGAAGATATTCCAATGGTGTCTCATTTGTTCTCATCCTCAGACTCATGAGATCAACCAACTTCTTCTCATTAGTACCCGTATAGAAATATGAATGAAACTTCTGCTCTAGTTCTGCCCACGTACCAATGGAATGAGCTGGTAGAGACGTGAACCATGTGAAAGCTGGTCCTGTAAGAGACAAAGGAAAATATCGAATCCTCCAAGCTTCATCTGAAGCAGCTTCTCCAAGCTGCATTAAGTACCGACTGACGTGCTCTATGGTACTAGTATCATCTTGACCAGAAAACTTGGTCAAATCTGTTGGAGGCTTCACCCTTGGAGGTAACGCCACTCTGTTGTACCATTCTGGATAAGGAGACTTGTATGAATAGGATTGATTCTTTGGCTTCAAGCCGAACTGATTTTGCATCATATCAGCCATCCTGTGCATCAAAACATCAATGCCTGGATCCTGATTTCCTTGTACTTGCACTCCAGAAGGCAATCCTGAAACACTTCTATACCCTGGATTTGGCACAGCATTGATAGCACTGTAATCAGTAAATTCTTGATACCCATCTCCATACATATTCTTCTACAATCTGTTTGATGCTGGAGAAACTCTATAAGCTGAAGGTGGCACTTCTCCTGTGGTACCAAATGTCACCTGGCCATAGGTGGGATGTGATTGCTTTTCAGTGTGAGTCAATCCACCTATATTTGAAGGCGACGCTACTTCTTTTCCAACAGGCTTCTCTTGATGCTTTGGAACATTGAAAAGCGTCGGCCCACTGAGTGGTCCAACATTTTCTTCGAAGTATTTATCAACCATTGGACCAAAAGTACTGATCATGATTGCTCGAAAGGTATTCAGAAAAGCTGTGTGATGGTTTGTCATGGTTTCTCCCATAGCTTTATAAACCAGGGCTGCCATCTTCTGAGCATCCTCCTCTTCAGTGTAATCAGTTTGATGCGGAAGAAGAACCCTTGGCATTGACTGCTTTTGAAACACTTTATTGCTCTTGTTTTTGGAAAAAGACATCAAGCACTTTCGTTGGTATTGCTCACATGCTTGTAGCACTAAATCCCTGTAATTATCTGGCAATTCTGTCATGCTCACATCCAGAACATGATCATTGTTGATCTCAGACGCCATCTTGAACTAACAGGTTGTCCCACCGGGCGTGCCAAAAAGTGTGTTGACACAAAATGTGACGCACTGTGCCTCACACACAGCAAGCCGAAAAGCGTGGCTTCAATCGGGTTCCCGGGTGCTTCATGATCCGGAAGCGTGCCAGTCAGTTTGACCTGAAAACTAACAAGGGATAGAACAATTAAATGTCAAACTAGGAACATGTCGGGTAATACCAGACAGTTCCACATATACGGCCCTGAAGCCACTTACAATGACATACAGCTATAGAGAGCTGTCTGCCAACAAGTTCATAGACCATTCAGCTAATCAGTAAGATGAATGCACGTAAAGACCTAATTGCCGAATGCATGTGCATGGGAAGACATGTTTGAACAAGTGAAATTAATTATGAGTTAATGCATAACCAAGCTCGGTAGTCCAGCCGAATTGGGGTCCATGAGGAAGGAACGTGCAAATAAAAAAACGATTAAACTAATCTAAAACCTGCATCTGCCGCACGACACCTGGTTTCGTTAAAGCTTAAACGTGATTAACATGCATGAACCCGCAACACGTGACAATCTAGATTAAAATAATTCAGCCATTATGAGCGTGTTATCTATTTGCAAAGGTAATATGAAAAGCAATGATCGTTGAAGCACGAATGAAACCATAAGAGAAAAAGAGAGCCGAACAATATCAATCTAGATTGGGCAGAAGTATGTTACAAATATATAAAATGTTTAAAACATGCAACACTGGATAACTTAATGAATCTATTTAGATTTGCCATATCTAATAGAGCCGATAACTATCTTGCTTTCACTAAGCATATTGAGCAAACGCCTGCCGCACGGTATTTACTCATAAACAAAGCATAAGCAAAGACTTCTTGATTGTCAAGCAAAGATCCGCCGCACGATCATTGAAAACAAACAAGACTACTTGCATCACGTCTAAATCCACCGCATGATACTAAACATGATAACAAGGTTGTCGGAACTTACGGAGGTCGACGGATCGATGACTCCTCTCGAAGAACTCGACGACACGACAAAAGGACTCGAAAGTTGGCACGGGGCCGGTTGTATTGATTTGGTTGTGAACCCTTATTACAATGGTCGAGGGTCAATATTTATACCCTAGACAAAACACGAGTCCTAGAGGACTACGATTTACAAAGGAACTTTTAAACAAACTTGGAAACTTACGATTCCTTACCCTAAACTTTTAGATTCCTTTATTATTACAACTTTCATCTTTCCGATCGGCCTTGCCTGCCATCTTCTGTTTTCCCGAATGGAGTCACCGCCTTCTGGAGTAACCGACCGCACAAGCATTTAGCCGACCGCCTGTTTTGTTTGCCGAACACCCTTCTTCCCGCATGCGGGTCCACCTGTCATCCTCCAGAATCGACCAAAATCTAGTGTTAACAATGGCCTACTCAAGAGATGTGTGCTAGCAGAGGAAGGCATCATGATTATAGAATGGTGCCACTCATCACCATATGGAGGACATTATGGTGCATTCTACACTCATTTGAAGATCTGGCAAAGTGGATTCTTTTGGCCAACCATGTATGAAGATACAAAGGACTTCATCTAGAGGTGTGGAGCATGTTAGAGGCATGGGAACATCAATTCAAGAGATGCCATGCCACTTACCAAGAACCTCCAGATCAAGCTTTTCGATGTTTGGGGTATCGACTACATGGGACCATTTCCAAAGTCAAAGAACTATGAATATATCTTGGTGGCAGTTGACTATGTCTCCAAGTGGGTTGAAGCCATGCCATGTAGAGTTGCTAATGCTAAGAACTCCAAAAAGATGTTTGAAGAGACAATATTTCCATGATTCGGAGTTTTGAGAATGGTGATTAGTGATGGAAGCACTCACTGTAACAGAACCGACCAAATCATAAGAACGTAAGTACAAAAACAATCACCGAAGTGATCAAATTCCTGTACTTAAGCTCCCATAATCCCGGTAGTCTAGAAATCACGAAGGATTTCAACCAACTCTCGACATACAATCCAAGATCATAGTGATTCAACACAACACATCATCTGTTACAACATTTCACAAGTAGCATTCGGATTACATCCATCAGAGTTGAAATAGAATATTACAAACCAAGTTTGAGTGTGCGGAAGCAACATAGTTTGGTACAAACATCATAGTTTTCAATTACATTGCCAAGTCTAAGTCATGTCCCACAAAAGCATTATCAGGTACGAGAACTAGTAGAGACCGTGCCCAACGGTCTAGTCTTCATCCCCAGCTGGGAGAAGGTAGTACTTGCAGCAACCAAAGTAGAACTGGTCATCTGCAACAGGTGGGAGATAAACCCTGAGTACGAGAAGGTACTCAGCTAGACTTACCCGCCAAAACCAGAAATTAAAGACACCAAGGATCATGCAAGGCTTTTTAGGTGGGCTGGCTTGACACAGTTGCATAAAAGAGCTTATGATTATAGTAACCAATTTAAACTTAGCATCAAGCTTATCATTATTTACCTGTCCACTAGATTAGCACCTGTACTAGAGCATCACTTATTAGGAGCAAACAATATTAACCATAGTAGGTATAATAAGGCTGTCATCATCATATCATCATTTCTGAACCATCATGTTATTAAGTGTATCTACATTGGAGATAAGCCCGTCAAGTTCTCACTAACCGGGAGAGACGGTGACTCGAATCAAATTACAACTCAGCTGAGGGGGTATTCCTAACTCTTACCCTGGCATACTTAGCAAGGATAGCCGTGGGTTACCTTTGGGACAACTCAGGAACCAAATTCGCGGGTTTGATCAGCGCCAGCGCTCTCAGGGATTACCCTTCTGCCAGGACGATCAGGACTTTTAAATCACCTGCCCTTGGACTCACGCCTACGGCTCCCTTCCGAGTCGTACTTTATACTTATCGACTCCCGGCCTGAGTTGAGCTACTCGGCTTCGCGGTCGGTCTCCAGACCCGGCCAACTAAGAGAGAGGCATGCGTTCAACATGAACAGGAAAGGCTCCAAGAATCAGTCCTTAAGCGACACAGACGGAGTCACTGCAAACCGGCAAGCCTCCGTCTGGTCTTCATTTCAAATTAAGACTGGTTCTTTTCCACGATAGCAAATATAGCCAACCGTGCCACATGTATATTCCTATATCTCACAGGTGACAGGAAATCACCCAACTTCTACCACGTTTAAGCAGGGCTAAGCACTACACGAGCCTGAGCTACATAGGATTCAGGGTAACAATATCTGGACAAGGAATTGGGTAACCAATGCTGCAAGTGTTTGCATCCAACACCTAAAACTTAATGCAACAATATATATATGTAACAATAATACTTTAACTGCATTTCAGAAATTAGGAGGCTTAATATGCTCTGGGGCTTGCCTTTCACAAAGTTGCAAGGGCGGTGATCCGGGCACTCAATGGCGACCTCGTCTGGCACTTCTCCTGAAGGCTGCTCCTCCTGAATCTCCGGTGTCGGTTGCTGCTGCTCGCTCGGTTCCTCGAATTCCATTAGGGTCACTCCTTCCGGTACACCTATTGCATGCCGATGCAAAAGATAAATACCATGGATGCATAAGGAATGACATGATGCTCATGATGAATGAATCACAGTAAGTGTTTACCGAAAATATCACTGGACACTCGTTTACCGAGTAAGACTAGCCCTATTCAAATCACTTTAAGCATGTATCTAACTTAACTTAAAGAACAAGATCAACTTACCTAACTTGCATAACCTAAGATAAAGATGCTCATCTTCGGTTAAAGGCCTAACACCTAGGAACATTACCACAACTTAGAAATAGTAATGGTATACATAATTTAACATTTAAAGTTTCATATGTATACAAGTATTCCCGTAATTAAATCACAACAAGAGTTATACAAATCCAAATGACTTGTATGAGGACATTCAGGAAAGCTTATGGAATTTTCTACAAATCAATGGTAAACAGCAAAGCATGATTCTGATGTTAACCAAATCAATTTCCAGCAAACCTAGAATCTGTCCAGAATGACAGGGTTACTAACTTAATTATTTAATGATTGTGCAAAAGCATAATTTGATCAAACCAAGTTTACCAACTTGTTTTTCATACCTAAGAAACATCAGAAAGTATAGTGCCAACTTCTAAATAAATTATTTAATATCCTTTTCCAATTTATTTAGTTAATTAGGTGATTTAAGCAATATATAGTAAAACTATTCATAAAAATCTACAAAAATTACAGTAGCTATCTCATGCTGCACATAGACTACCATAAAAATTTCAAAGACATTGGGCGAGTAGAACTTGCTGTATCCAAAATAACAGGTGGCATGTCTATTTTTAGCATAATTAGGAAACCTTATTAAAAAGTGTCAAGCAACAGATTTCCCATTTTTTCTAGCGTCCTTATAGTATAAGAATAGCACTCACCAAATTTTACCTTTACTGGATCTATAGAAAAATTATGAAAATTCACACAAGATCCATCCATTAATAAAAGGAATTTCTATAACTTAAAAACTACACATGCACTAGCTCTGAAATTTTAACTAGAGCTTCTAATAAGAAATAATAGACTACCCACAAAATTTCATAATTTTTAGACCAATGAAACTCAGGATAAAATTCAAACAAGTTTGCATGCATCTAAAAACACATTTCAAAGTCATATTTAATTCATCCAAATTTTCTAAAACATATGCTCATATAATATTTTTATTAAATACTAGACATTACTAGGAACTCAACAAAATTAGAAGCACATCATTTGGATCTACCATCTAAGAGCTACATATTTTTGAATATGTACATAAATCTGTAAAATAATAAAACAAAACAAAATAGGAAAATCCTACACAGCTACTGGGCCAGCCCGAAGAATCACGGCGGCCCGCGACTCATGCGCTGGCGCAGCCCAACGCAACACGGCCCACGCTGGGCTCCCGCCTGAGCCTCGGCGGCTGACAGGGAGGACCCGCGCGTCAGCGAGAGGAGCAGGGGAGGCGGCCTCGGCAACGGTGGAACTCACCAACGGCGAACCCTCTAGCGAATTGAACAGCACCGGCGTGCTTCCCAAGCCCCCACGCATCGATTTCCCTACCAAGCCGAAGCTCTAATGGTCCCTAAGCGCTCCGGCCATGGTGCACGGCGAATCGGCCATGGCGCACGGCGGCGCTCGGCCGTGTCCCGGCGCGGCTGGACCGGCACTGGTGGTGGTCGTTACACTCGAGCACCTATGCGTGATGGAGATGACTAAACATGAACTAAGAGAGGAGGAGGGGAACGGGGCCGTGCTGGCCATGGTGAGGCCACCCGCGTGGCCATGACGGCCATGGCGCGGCGGTGCGTGAAGCCGGCAAGGCTGCTTACCTAGGGTTCGTACGACTTAGAGAAGGTGTAGACGAGATCCGTGGGAGGCTAGCGGAGCACTGAGCGCGAGGGTGCAGGGCAAGGCGCGACAGCGCGATGGCGAGCAATGGCGGAGCGGTGGCTTCTCAACGGCTCAGACGCGCGCGGGTTGAGCGAATGGAGCAGGGCCGAAACCGGGGTGAGCGCGACGCTGGCTTGAAGTGGAGGACAACGGGCAGCGGCTTCAGATCAGTCACGGCGCGTGGCAGCGCGATCAGCCGACCGACGCTGGGTGTCACCCACGCGGCGCTTGACCTCTGTTGCCGGTCGGCCATGACCGACTGAATCATTTCAGAAACGTTGCGATTCAGTTATCCAATGACCGACTGACAGAGCAGGTTAGACGATGATTAACTCCTAATCCGTGATGATCTGGTACCTGGTGTAGTTAACAAAATTAAAGATCCAAGTGAGTACAACAACTTTGTTCATTGGATCTTGGACTAATTCGGTTAGGATTGGGAGATACAAGCCTCCAAACAGGGATACTCAAAACTAAAATGCGCCAAAAGACTTAGAAAAATTCTAAGGGTGAATCCAGCCTGGAAATCTGACTTGTGGTCCACGTTTGACCATGTTCCACACATTTTCATGAGTTGGCCATAAAACAACTTTTGTTCCTTGATAAATTAGCTACAACTTTGGTAAAGAGTGCACAGCCATGCAAAGTCTCTAAGTTGGACTTTTGAATCAGTCAAACAGTGGCACTCTAGGGTTCATTTCAAGTCAAACCTCCATTCAAGGGCAGTTTTGTCATTTTGACCTACATGAACAATGTCCAAACAATTCTCTAAGTGTAGTTAAGGTGTATTAGACCATGATCAACCACTTTACATAATTGTTATACCATTTCAATTGATCACATGTGATGAAACAATCAAAACAAGCAATTTACCCAATGTTGCAATGAAATGTTTCGCATGTTTCATGACTTTGTGATTATTTTATACTTGGCACATTACTACCATATTGCCGTGTTTCAAGGTATGAGAGTTTCATGTTGCATTCACATGTTGCACTACTACCACTCTAAGCAATCAAGCCTGAAACACATACAATTTAAAATGTTGCATACGTATATTTCAATAATAATGGCATGATGACATGGATAATGCACATGTTTATGAAATGACATGCAATTTAGTGGAAGCCTAAACACCTAGGGTGTTATAGCCCTCCCCCCTTAGAAAAATCTCATCCTGAGATTTGGAAAGCGTACCATTTAGTATAGAAAGTTGGATGATTTTCCTTTAAATAATCTTCCCACTCCCAGGTTGCATCCCGTTCACTATGATTACTCCAAACTACCTTGTATAATTTAACTACTCGTGTACGAGTCACTCTTTCTTGAGTATCTAGGACTTGCACGGGCTTTTCTTCATAAGAAAGATCAGATTTCAAGTTGACTTTCCTTGTTGCTATTCTTTCCTCAGGAATACGAAGACACTTCTTCAGCTAGGACACATGGAATACCGGGAATATAGCTCCCATCTCACATGGTAGATCGAGCTTATATGCTACTCTTCCACTTTTCTCGATAATGCGGTAGGGTCCAACATATCAAGGCTCAAGCTTCCTTTTAATTCCAAAACGCTTGACTCCTTTCATAGGGGATACCTTCAAATAAACATGATCACCTACTTCAAATTCAATAGGTTTTCTTCTCTTGTCAGCATAGCTCTTTTGTCTAGCCTGTGCGGCAGTCATATTCTTCTGTATAGTTTGGACTTGCTCTTCAGCTTCTTTTACAAAATCAATACCATAGAATCTTCTTTCTCCAGGTTCCACCCAGTTCAAAGGAGTTCTACACTTGCGGCCATAAAGAGCTTCAAAAGGAGCCATTTTGATACTTTCTTGATAATTGTTGTTATAAGAGAATTCAGCGAGAGGTAACCAGTCTTCCCAAGAGCCTTTGCAAGAGATAAGACAAGCTCTAAGCATGTCTTCAAGAATTTGATTAACACGCTCAGTCTGTCCTAATGTTTGCGGATGATAGGCAGAACTACGAATTAGATGAGTGCCAAGATTCTGATGTAAGCACTCCCAAAAGCGAGCCGTGAACTGAGGTCCTCTATCAGAAACAATGGATTTGGGTACACCATGGAGACGTACCACTTGTTGAAAATAAATCTCAGCATAATTGTGAGGGTGATAGGTAGACTTGACCAGAATAAAGTGAGCAGATTTAGTTAGACGATCTACGATAACCCAGATGGAATCACAACCCTTTTTGGTAGTGGGTAATCCAACAATAAAATCCATGCTAATTTCTTCCCACTTCCAGCTAGGAATAGAGAGTGGCTGCAATAGTCTAGGCCTTATGTGAATAGCCTTGACTCTGCAACAGTTATCCCACCTTGCCACGTAAGCTGCGATTTCTTTCTTCATCTTGGTCCACCAATAATACAGCTTGAGATCTTGATACATTTTACTGCTACCAGGATGAATGGACAATTTAGAAGAATGGGCTTCAGCCATAATTTGATTTCTAAGTTCTTTGTCTTTGGGTACCACAAGCCTATCATTAAACCAGAGAATTCCCTTGTCATCGACCCTAAAGTGTTTGGTCTCTTTCTTTTTCATTTTCTGCTTGATGTGAAACACACCCACATCAGTCTTCTGGAGTTCGATAATTCGACTTCTAAGAGAGCAATCCATGGTGATGTTGTGGAGTACTACAGGATGAAGGAGGTGTGCCAGATGAAAGTCTTCACTAACCAAGGAATTGCAATGGGCCTTTCTGCTTAAGGCATCAGCAACCACATTTGCCTTACTAGGATGGTAGTGCACTTGAAGGTTGTAGTCTTTGATCAATTCTAACCATCGTCGTTGACGCATGTTCAACTCGGGTTGAGTAAAGATGTACTTGAGGCTTTTATGGTCAGTATAGATGTTGCACACATTACCCAGCAAGTAATGCCTCCAAATCTTCAGGGCATGAACAACTATGGCTAGCTCTAAGTCATGGGTAGGATAGTTGACTTCATGCTTTTGGAGCTGGCGCAAAGCATAAGCAATTACTCAGCCCTCCTGCATAAGAACACACCCCAAACCGGTGCCACATGCATCACAGTAGACATCAAAAGGCTTCTCGATGTCAGGTTGTGCCAATACAGGAGCAGAGGTTAGTAAGGTCCACAAAGTGTGGAAAGCCTCTTCACACTTCGGAGTCCACACAAACTTCTCATCCTTTTGCAGTAGTCGAGTCATGGGCTTGGTGATTTTTGAGAAATCTGGGATAAAACAATGATAATAGCCAGCCAATCCCAGGAAACTTTGGACTTCTGTGACCGTAGTAGGGCCTTCCACTCAAGGACTTCTTGCACCTTAGTAGGGTCAACCGAAATTCCATCACCAGATAATACATGACCTAGAAAAGGTATCTTGTTCAACCAGAATTCACACTTGCTGAACTTAGCATAAAGCTGGTTGTCACGTAACCGAGTTAAAATAATTCTCAGATGTTCAGCATGCTCTTGGTCCCTTTCCTGTGTTCCTTGCTCCAAACGGTGCTGAGCCGCATTCCTCTCAGCAGTCACCTGGGCCAGCTCTGCGCTCAACCTTTCCACCTTAGTAGGCTCAGGACGGGGCTCATGAGGAGCTAAATGGTGATGAGGCGCCCTGCCTCCAGCTGACTTGCGAGCAGTGAGTTTCGTGCGTGCCATCTGTAGCAAAAAGTTGCAACGTAAGGGGAGGATCATTTAAGGGATACGAAATTTAATTAGTCGGGACAATCAAATTTTAAGGGAGGGGATAATGCTAGAAATGCCATGTATGCTTGAACATGATGCATGCACGATCCATATGTCCTCACAAACCTAGAGAAATTTAAAGGCTAGCGAAATATACGGTGGCATACATACGTGCTCTCATATACGGTAGCTAGTCGATCTATAACGATACGTTGTTTGTTTACCTGCAGAAAATTTCATTTCAGCCCAATAACTTCCCAACAAGCATAGAAAACAAGCAGTAAACTAAATACTTTCATACATACATCCCCTGATGCATATACTCTAGTATCACAGCTACCCGTCAGAGATACCCACATTTAAGTACTCTCATAGATACATGATCAAACATGTAAGTATGCGAGCAACCACAACTACTCTCCCCTAGACCGATGGTTGGACGGTCATGCTCTCACAACTCCCACTTACCAGAGTGTAGAGGTATTTTGATCCATACATTACCACCCAAATGGATGGCATCCATACAATAGCACGCCGTATGGACGACGAAACAGAAACAAGCAGGAACCCCGAGTTAGTACTTTATTAAGCCACCTAAGAGTCCTTATTTGGGCATAAGGGATATGACCACTGGCAATACTTAGTATTTAATTTAGGATTTTCACAAATACTTTTGTTTTAAATACACAAATGACGTGTTTAGTGTCAAATCTTGCTCTGATGCCAGCTGTAACAGAACCGACCAAATCATAAGAACGTAAGTACAAAAACAATCACCGAAGTGATCAAATTCCTGTACTTAAGCTCCCATAATCCCGGTAGTCCAGAAATCACGAAGGATTTCAACCAACTCTCGACATACAATCCAAGATCGTAGTGATTCAACACAACACATCATCTGTTACAACATTTCACAAGTAGCATTCGGATTACATCCATCAGAGTTGAAATAGAATATTACAAACCAAGTTTGAGTGTGCGGAAGCAACATAGTTTGGTACAAACATCATAGTTTTCAATTACATTGCCAAGTCTGAGTCCTATCCCACAAAAGCATTATCAGGTACGAGAACTAGTAGAGACCATGCCCAACGGTCTAGTCTTCATCCCCAGCTAGGAGAAGGCAGTACTTGCAGCAACCAAAGTAGAACTGGTCATCTGCAATAGGTGGGAGATAAACCCTGAGTACGAGAAGGTACTCAGCTAGACTTACCCGCCAAAACCAAAAATTAAAGACACCAAGGATCATGCAAGGCTTTTCAGGTGGGCTGGCTTGACACAGTTGCATAAAAGAGCTTATGATTATAGTAACCAATTTAAACTTAGCATCAAGCTTATCATTATTTACCTGTCCACTAGATTAGCACCTGTACTAGAGCACTCACTTATTAGGAGCAAACAATATTAGCCATAGCAGGTATAATAAGGCTGTCATCATCATATCATCATTTCTGAACTATCATGTCATTAAGTGTATCTACATTGGAGATAAGCCCGTCAAGTTCTCACTAACCGGGAGAGACGGCGACTCGAATCGAATTACAACTCAGCTGAGGGGGTATTCCTAACTCTCACCCTAGCATACTTAGCAAGGGTAGCCGTGGGTTACCTTTGGGACAACTCAGGAACCAAATTCGCAGGTTCGATCAGCGCCAGCGCTCTCAGGGATTACCCTTCTGCCAGGACGATCAGGACTTTTAAATCACCTGCCCTTGGACTCACGCCTATGGCTCCCTTCCGAGGCGTACTTTATACTTATCGACTCCCGGCCTGAGTTGAGCTACTCGGCTTCACGGTCGGTCTCCAAACCCGGCCAACTAAGAGAGAGGCATGCGTTCAACATGAACAGGAAAGGCTCCAAGAATCAGTCCTTAAGCAACACAGACGGAGTCACTGCAAACCGGCAAGCCTCCGTCCGGTCTTCATTTCAAATTAAGACTGGTTCTTTTCCATGATAGCAAATATAGCCAACCGTGCCACATGTATATTCCTATATCTCGCAGGTGACGGGAAATCACCCGACTTCTACCGCGTTTAAGCAGGGCTAAGCACTACACGAGCCTGAGCTACATAGGATTCAGGGTAACAATATCTAGACAAGGAATTGGGTAACCAATGCAGCAAGTGTTTGCATCCAACACCTAAAACTTAATGCAACAATATATATATGTAACAATAATACTTTAACTGCATTTTAGAAATTAGGAGGCTTAATATGCTCCGGGGCTTGCCTTTCACAAAGTTGCAAGGGCGGTGATCCGAGCACTCAACGGCGACCTCATCCGACACTTCTCCTGAAGGCTGCTCCTCCTGAATCTCCGGTGTCGGTTGCTGCTGCTCGCTCGGTTCCTCGAATTCCAGCAGGGTCACTCCTTTCGGTACACCTATTGCATGCCGATGCAAAAGATAAATACCATGGATGCATAAGGAATGACATGATGCTCATGATGAATGAATCACAGTAAGTGTTTACCGAAAATATCACTAGACACTCGTTTACCGAGTAAGACTAGCCCTATTCAAATCACTTTAAGCATGTATCTAACTTAACTTAAAGAACAAGATCAACTTACCTAACTTGCATAACCTAAGATAAAGATGCTCATCTTCGGTTAAAGGCCTAACACCTAGCAACATTACCACAACTTAGAAATAGTAACGGTATACATAATTTAACATTTAAAGTTTCATATGTATACAAGTATTCCCGTAATTAAATCACAACATGAGTTATACAAATCCAAATGACTTGTATGAGGACATTCAGGAAAGCTTATGAAATTTTCTACAAATCAATGGTAAACAGCAAAGCATGATTCTGATGTTAACCAAATCAATTTCCAGCAAACCTAGAATCTGTCCAGAATGACAGGGTTACTAACGTAATTATTTAATGATTGTGCAAAAGCATAATTTGATCAAACCAAGTTTACCAACTTGTTTTTCATACCTAAGAAACATCAGAAAGTATAGTGCCAACTTCTAAATAAATTATTTAATATCCTTTTCCAATTTATTTAGTTAATTAGGTGATTTAAGCAATATATAGTAAAACTATTCATAAAAATCTACAAAAATTACAGTAGCTATCTCATGCTGCACATAGACTACCATAAAAATTTCAAAGACATTGGGCGAGTAGAACTTGCTGTATCCAAAATAACAGGTGGCATGTCTATTTTTAGCATAATTAGGAAACCTTATTAAAAAGTGTCAAGCAACAGATTTCCCATTTTTCCTAGCATCCTTATAGTATAAGAATAGCACTCACCAAATTTTACCTTTACCGGATCTATAGAACAATTATGAAAATTCACACAAGATCCATCCATTAATAAAAGGAATTTCTATAACTTAAAAACTACACATGCACTAGCTCTGAAATTTTAACTAGAACTTCTACTAAGAAATAATAGACTACCCATAAAATTTCATAATTTTTGGACCACAGAAACTCAAGATAAAATTCAAACAAGTTTGCATGCATCTAAAAACACATTTCAAAGTCATATTTAATTCTTCCAAATTTTCTAAAACATGTGCTCATATAATATTTTTATTAAATACTAGACATTACTAGGAACTCAACAAAATTAGAACCACATCATTTGGATCTACCATCTAAGAGCTACATATTTTTGAATATGTACATAAATCTGTGAAATAATAAAACAAAACAAAATAGGAAAATCCTACACAGCTACTGGGCCAGCCCGAAGAATCACGGCGGCCCACGACTCACGCGCTGGCGCGGCCCAATGCGATGCAGCCCACGCTGGGCTCCCGCCTGAGCCTCGGCGGCTGACAGGGAGGACCCGCGCGTCAGCGAGAGGAGCAGGGGAGGTGGCCTCGATGATGGTGGAACTCGCCGATGGCGAACCCTCCGGTGAATTGAACAGCACCGGCGTGCTTCCCAAGCCCCCACGCATCGATTTCCCTACCAAGCCGAAGCTCTAGTGGTCCCTAAGCGCTCCGGCCACGGTGCACGGCGAATCGGCCATGGCGCACGGCGGCGCTCGGCCGTGTCCCGGCGCGGCTGGACCGGCACTGGTGGTGGCCATTACACTCGAGCACCTACACGTGATGGAGATGACTAAACGCGAACTAAGAGAGGAGGAGGGGAACGGGGCCGTGCTGGCCACGGTGAGGCCACCGGCGCGGCCATGACGGCCATGGCACGGCGGTGCGTGAAGCCAGCAAGGCTGCTTACCTAGGGTTCGTATGACTCAGAGAAGGTGTAGACAAGATCCGTGGGAGGCTAGCAGAGCACTGAGCGCGAGGGTGCAGGGCGAGGCGCGATGGCGAGCAATGGTGGAGCGGTGGCTTCTCAACGGCTCAGACGCGTGTGGGTTGAGCGAATGGAGCAGGGCCGAAACCGGGGTGAGCGCGGCGCTGGCTTGAAGTGGAGGACAACGGGCAGCGGCTTCAGATCAGTCACGGTGTGTGGCAGCGCGATTAGCCGACCGACGCCGGGTGTCACCCATGCAGCGCTTGACCTCTGTTGCCGGTCGGCCATGACCGACTGAATCATTTCAGAAACATTGCAATTCAGTTATCCAATGACCGACTGACAGAGCAGGTTAGACGATGATTAACTCCTAATCTGTGACGATCTGGTACCTGGTGTAGTTAACAAAATTAAAGATCCAAGTGAGTACAACAACTTTGTTCATTGGATCTTGGACTAATTCGGTTAGGATTGGGAGATACAAGCCTCCAAATAGGGATACTCGAAACTGAAATGCGCCAAAAGACTTAGAAAAATTCTAAGGGTGAATCCAGCCTGGAAATCTGACTTGTGGTCCACGTTTGACCATGTTCCACACATTTTCATGAGTTGGCCATAAAACAACTTTTGTTCCTTGATAAATTAGCTACAACTTTGGTAAAGAGTGCATAGCCATGCAAAGTCTCTAAGGGCAGTTTTGTCATTTTGAATCAGTCAAACAGTGGCACTCTAGGGTTCATTTCAAGTCAAACCTCCATTCAAGGGCAGTTTTGTCATTTTGACCTACATGAACAATGTCCAAACAATTACTCTAAGTGTAGTTAAGGTGTATTAGACCATGATCAACCACTTTACACAATTGTTATACCATTTCAATTGATCACATGTGATGAAACAATCAAAACAAGCAATTTACCCAATGTTGCAATGAAATGTTTCGCATGTTTCATGACTTTGTGATTATTTTATACTTGGCACATTACTACTATATTGCCATGTTTCAAGGTATGAGAGTTTCATGTTGCATTCACATGTTGCACTACTACCACTCTAAGCAATCAAGCCTGAAACACATACAATTTAAAATGTTGCATATGTATATTTCAATAATAATGGCATGATGACATGGATAATGCACATGTTTATGAAATGACATGCAATTTAGTGGAAGCCTAAACACCTAGGGTGTTACACTCACTTCACTAACAAGAACTTTCACAAGTACTTGTTAAGACATGGGATCTATCACAATGTCGCTACTCCAAACCACCATCAGGCAAGTGGCCAAGCAGAAACATCGAACAAACAAATCAAAAACATTCTGTAGAAGATGGTCAATGAGATGGGAACTATATAGAAGGATAGACTACTTGATGCACTATGGGCCTATAGAATGTCCTATGAAACACCTCTTGGGATGACACCATACCAACTCGTCTACGGAAAAGACCTGTCATCTACCTGTTGAGCTAGAATTCAAAGATCACTAGGCTATCAAGCGATGAAACATGGACTTTGATGCCACAGGAGCCAAGATGAAGATGCAACTCTCTGAGCTTGATGAATGGCGTGAAAAAGCATATCACAACGCCAAAATATACAAAGAGAGAACAAAAAGATGGCATGATAAGAGGATCAAGAAGAAGGAGTTCACCCTCAGAGATAAGGTATTACTTTTTAATTCTAGGGTTAAATTATTTAGGCATGAAAAACTTCAAATCAAATGGGAAGGACCATTCAAGGTGATAAGCACTTTGTCGCATGGAGCGGTAACACTTCAAAATAACAAAGGTATGTTGTTTATGGTAAATGGTCATCGTCTCAAGATCTTTCTAGAACCTAAAAAAACCACCTAAGGATTTGGATGAGGTAAATTTTCTGATTTTACCATAGATTTACGCCAATGCCATCCTCTCTATGTTTCGTAATGGATAAATAATGTTTTTGGGATTAGTTACGGATTAGAAACCGCCGTGAGAAAAATTTCCACGGGAGGACACCATGTGGGACTGGCCGGTCCCACCCCTAGGCCGGCTGGCCCCACTATCAGCCTTTTTTACGTGTGGTCGATTCTCGTATATTCTAGAACCTTCCCCTCCACAATCCTGCAGTTCAGTTTTTCCTCGTTATGAGACCCTAAGAGATAAGATCTTGACCCCTGCTGCAAGTTTTTCTCCCCTATATAAACGAGCCCCTAGCTACCTCCATAGTCATTCAATCAAAGCCGTCCATCTCCAGCAGAACCAAAGCTCTCCACCTCCCTAGTTCCAATGGCCAGAAGAGAGATCATTCCCTACGGAGTCAATGAACCCATACCGCTAAGCATCATCCTACCACAAGGAGTGGCTCCTATTTCCTCCAACCAATCCTACTTCGCCCAAGCCATCCATCATCCGATCCTTGCTTTACCACGCTGTGTGTACTTCTCTAGGACAAGCCACGTCAACCCGATGCACCACCGATGATCAAGGTCCCAAAGTACTCAACCTCCTTCCTCTAAGGGCGAATGAGACACTGACTGGGGTGAAGACCAACAAGTTTGGAGACATCACGTGTGTGAAGTATAAGTCGGTCATGCCTCGCTTGAGCATTGATGGAGTTTGCGCTGCACCAGAACAAGTGCAGGTTGTTCCACTGAAGGAGAAGAAGAAGAGGGTGCCACCCTCTATCCTAGAAAATGACGAGAAGCGCCAATGTCTAGCTGTTGTGATGCTGCATGACAAGATCAAAACCCTCACCGATTGTACCTAGGCTCTGAAGTTTAGGATAGATAAGGAGCATGTTTATCGCAAGAACCTAGAATATGGGTGTTGGGTTCATAAACCTAGGGTCCCTCGGGGACCGGCTTCTGCGCCAAGGCTCGGCCCAAGAGTCTAAAAACTATAGGGCAAAGGGGTAGTCCAGCAACTGACTGGAATGCTAGGCCCAAGAAGAGCAATGCCCGCTCATCAGCTACTTCGGCCCACCTATCAAACCGGAGCGCTCGATTCGGGCTCTAGCCATCTCTGGACGGCCTCTCTGATCGGAAGGCCTACCCCGAGCCCTACTTCAGACTCTGACCCCGCGTCTCTCCGACCGGGGTACGTAAGAATCCTGCTCACCGCTCTTCTCCGACCGGCGCAACCAAAGCTGACTGGGCCATCCGACCGGGGACGCCCGCTCGGAAGGGACCAGGGACGAGCGGAGCACGCAAGTCAAACCACGACACAGGGACCATACCCTATACACCTGTGGGAACAATATTCCACAAACGCCCTGACACAAATAGTATTATAGGCGCCGACATGTATCCCTATAGTATTGTAGGCGCCGCTGGACTCCCGTATGCAAAAAGCCCCTCACATGCCTCTAGGCATCAATAGTGTTGTAGGCGTCGGGATTCACCATACCCGATAAAACGTGGTATGACTCCTCACATGCCTCTAGGCATCTAGTAGTATTTTGTAGGTACCAACATCAACCCTTCCTGAAGAAGATAGCGTAACCTCCCACGTGCACCTGACATTCTATAGTGACATCAACAGTGTTGTGGGCGCCTACCATTATCCAATCCTCGTCAGCATGGGCAACAAGGCTTAAAAACATCCGTACCCTCTCCCTCTCACCTGTAAAGCCATCCCCTTCATCTATAAAAGGGGATGCACTCCCTCCAATAGAAAAAAGACCGATCAATTCAAGCTTAGTCCCTTTAGATTCATTAGTCTAATAGCTCACAACCACAGAACCGCCAGGTTCGGACCTCAAGCACCCACTTGAACACTTAGCTCAAAGCGGAGCCCCCATCGCTCTCGGCCCTTTCAACCAGAGCCAACTGGGCCTCTTGCACCCCCCATCTTTCTCCTTCTTGTTTGTAACCCCACAGCAAACTTCTAGCACCTGGGCTCAGGAATAAAGTCACCGACCGACCCCGACTGGACATAGGGCATGTTGCCTGAACCAGTATAAATCCTATGTCATTGAGTGCTAGGCCACCTCCGATCACAACGTACAGCAAAAGTATAAATATTCACTAGTTGGTCACTTTCTGTATCGATAGTTGGCGCCGTCCGTGGGGAAGACGCTGTACGTTCAACACTTTTTTAGTCATCGGATGGCCCATACTTCTACCACCCCCACCATGGCGGGCTCAGGCGATACAATTCGCTTCGGGTCGTTGGAGTTCCCTGCACTCTCACCCGCCGGGATGTGGGTTCCACCCATTTTTGAGCCATCCCAGGCCTTCCTCTTTAGAAGCCTAGACTTCATCGCTGACTGGCTCGGCGTACTCCACCTCCGCGAGGAGACTCGTGACTCGGCACCCATCAGAGAGATGTCCTCCATCAACTCCAGGACACGTGGCTTCAACAGCGCGACATCTACGCTTCATTCCGAGCAAACTCTCTGCTCAAACCCCGCTGTGAGTAATATACATGCTGTTATTCACTTACTACGTTCTATCCTCCGCCAAATACCCGGCGGAACCCCATTGTCCCCAACGCAACCGCCATATGACTGGTTCCCCTATGGTCTCGTGTCTTCCATGGATGCATACTCCTGAGGACTCCAAAAGATGCTGGCACCACACCCTCTCATGTCTGAGTTCGTGGGGATGGCGAGCTATGCTCCCACCTGTTTCCTCGACATCATGGATGATGATGTCGGGAGTGATGACTCTAGCATCGGTGACGTGGCGCCTAGCCACCGTTCGTCCCAAGAGTACGCTGTGGCGGATGCCCCAGAATAGCTTCCAGGGGTAACGAAGTCCTTCCGGAACCACGCCCCTCCGGGGCCTCACACGGAGACCCCCGAGCTCACACTTGAGCACGGGGATGAACTACAACAACGGCGGCTACATCAGCCACTGAGCGCACCAGCGCACTCGACACACCAAACTACGCTCCATGCGCGTAGACCGGTGAATGGCGCTCAGGGTCACGCCCGCCAGGTCCAGCGCAACACCCCGATTAGGGGGACCGATCCCCCGTAGTTCGCTCGGGCTAGTCAGAACATTGCCGTCGTGGCAATGCTCCTGCGCAACCTGTCCGAGCCGAACGAACCTCACGAACGGGCAATCCACTAGAACCTCCAGGAACTGCTAGAGACTGTCGCTGTTCAACAAGCGGAGTGCCCTGTATCATGACACCGACTCACGACCTCGCTCCCTGTTCGGGGAGCAGGGACGAAGCAGATGGGGCACTACACCCTATCACCGCAACAGCCACAGAGTGCGGCCCAGGAAGCTGCAATGGCACCTCACCTCGACTTGATGACCGCTCTGTGCCAAACGCCTATCCACGCGTGGCTCGGGCCGAACTGAGATACGCGCAGCGTCGACCGAAGTCCTAGCCCTGACAGCCTGGGACCACGGACCTTTGTCCAACACCTCCAGCAAGCATTGTTCCCACTGTGTATCAATAGAGGCCATGACAAAGGTAAGGCCAAGCACCAGGATCAAGACGAGGGCCCCTTCATGTAGAGGGTAAAAAAGAACAGAAAGGATCGCCGCCAACCGGCCAACTTCGCGTCGGTCACCGTGGCTGATCATGTGGGCACGTAGCCCTAGCAAGACCCTCCGGGCCACTTTCATGAGCTCATGGAGAGCCCGTGCACCAACCATGACTATCCCATCAAACACCACTACAAGGACTGCTAGCTCCTCAAGCGCCTGCTGAGGTAAGCTGGCAGGCTAAAGGAAGAAAAAGGTGAGGAAGCTGCAACCAAAAAAGGGGGCGCAGTGGGCAAGGATCCGGACGACTGAAGGATGAAGTGATCCGACCAGACGCCTATCGACTGAAGGATAACAACGACGATGCTCTCTCCGAGCACCTTGGAATAGCTATGTTGTTCTTTCCTTTCCTAAGTTTTAGTCTTACCTTTGTTTACTTAGTGAATGCTCCTATAAAAGCACCCCGACCCAAACACTTTTCAGCTCGAGGTGCTCGGGGGCTCCACTATGGGGCTCTACTACCCCTCTATTTTGTTTTTACTTTAAGTACTCTTTTACTTTCATATGGAGAAACTCCTTCCTACCTGAACAAAAGGTCAGTTCGTTCCTTTGATTTACCTTACGTAGCTTTGCTTTAAAATATTCTAACTGATCGCACCCCACCTTTTCCTACGGTTATGACCGACCGAGCCTCGCGGGCCATGCCCTAGGCTCACAAAGTTACAGCCTACGGGACAAACGGGCAGGTACAAGAAAGAAAGAAATAAAAAAACAAAATTATGCTAAGGGAAAACTAAGGAACAAAAGGGAACAAGCTTCCCCGAATAGAGCAACTCCATCACAAAAACAAAAACTGATTGCAGTCATTAAAACACACACGAATGTTTTACACAGGGGCTTCCCCATGAGCTTAAACTTTTTACGTTTACTAACTACTTATATTCTGTAAGCTATTAAACTGGCCCAGCGGCATCTGCTGATGGCGTGACCGATCAAGGCGTAGGCTACTCACTCCCCAGCAGCACGACGTTTGGCTCGATCGGGGCCGAGGCAACATTCCCCCTGAACCAGGCTCTGTACTATCCGTAGGCTTGGAAGCATCCTCCCCATGCATGCTTTGGGCCATGTCTTCATGGCGAATGTCCATCACCCACTCGACGGAGACTTGCTCCGACACCGACCACGCATACGGCAGCAAGCTCTCCCCGATTGACTGGATATCCTCCATGCTCAAGCCTTTAGCATACCCGCTGCAGATAGTGGCGAAGTCTAGATTTGGGTGGTACGTCGCCACCGAGGTCAGCACCTTCGACGCCCCGTAAAACAGCCTACTCCAGACAAGGTCCTTGACCGCGTCTGGGACCTCTGCCAGCTAGACAGCAGGCGCGCTAGTGCTTGGCACCGACCTGAAGACTTTCGAGACAACGAGCTGGGCAATGTTGTGGATCTGGTCAAGGTCCCCCTTAAGAGCACATGGCTCTTCATGGGACTTGGCTAGCTCCTCCGCATTTCGGCTAAGGGTCACCTTGGTTGTCTCCAGGTCCTGCTCCAACGTCTTCACCTTTCCATCCAGCTCCGAAGGAGGGGCGACAAATTCAGGAATAGGCTGAAGAAAGAAACCAACGCAACGAAAAAAGAAAGGGTATGTACCAGCATGAGAGTTCTCAAGGGTGGAGAACTCCTCCGCCTGTCGAGTCACCTGTGCACATAGCTGGGTATTTGCCTCCTCTGTCCCCATCACTCGACCTCAGAGCGCGATCACCTCCTAGTCCGCCTCTGACCGGGCCCTTCGCTCCACCTCCAGGGCCATCTGTGCCGACTCTAGGGTGGCCCGCTCTGACACCAAAGCACTCTACTCCGGCTCAAGGGTCGCCAAGGCCTCTTGAAGCACCATCTCAGTGCTCGCCAGGGATGCCCGCAACTCCACTTCAGTCTCCACCTGGTGAGCTTTCATCACCTTGAGCCCTTACTCGGTGGCAGTCCCCCGCTCTACTACACGCTGCCCCTCCGCCCACGCTGTGGCTGCCTCTACCACCTAGTCCTGGGACTCACAGCGAGCGGACTCTGCCCGATGCTCGAGCTCAGCCATCCGGGCATGTTCTACCCAGAGGAAGTAGGACTTGCGGGGCGACATCTTCCTTATATCCTACGAGAAACAAGCATGCTAAAAACAACCGACAAAAGATTCAAAGGGCAAGGACAAGTACCAAAAACTCACCACCGTGGCGAGCTGTAGGTTGCCATCAACCAACTGTCGAGCGAACTGAGCCTGCTTCCGGGCGCTTTCAAGCTTCGCGGATAGCTTGGTGAGCTCAGACACCGTGGCATACCCTTGCCCCACAAAAATATCCGAGAGCTGACGCTCCTGGGAATCCTGGAGGATGAACCATGCCTTCAATGGGTCCTCAGGGTAGGGCCACTCTAGGTCACCCTCCGACGAACTGCCGGAGGGTTCAGCCTCCAACTGGATTACAGCCAGCTCCCACGGCGACACTACCAGATCCCACGGCGACACCGCCAGCTCCCGTGGCGACACCGGTGGCTCCGCCACGATGTCCACCTCGTCATCAGATGGGATCTCCACTGCTTCATCCACACGGAACGCCGCCAGGCATCCCAACTCCGTCCTGACCGCCCTCCCCTCCGGCACCTTCAGCTTCGACAGCAAGGATAAGCCACGCGGTCCTCCACCCAGCGAGATAGGGAGCTTACCCTCCCTCATCTCTTCCACTATGACTAGTGAAGGAGGGGCCACAAGAGTTACCTCTGACGTAACCCCCGCCATCAGCACCGGGATCGCCGCTAACACCAACGCTGCCACTACCGCCTTATCAGCAGCCGCTCTAGGAGGCACCACCCCCGGGAGGGAACGCTGTAGGGTAGGCCTCCAAGTCTCCTGCATGGGGGTCAGAGCAATGCTCAACCCTGGCATCCCCCATCCGCTAACAGAAAGTGCGGGTAAGTCACCCTCCAAAAAAGCTCAACCAGCGGAATATCGAAAAACAACAGAAAGAAAACATACCGAGAGGCGAGCGACGCGACTCTAAAAGCAGAGCCCGATGTCGACGGGCCTACAGCACGAGGACCGCTCCCGGGCTATGACCTGTGCCCCCTCACTTCAGACGGGGGCGGAGTCATCTCGACTGGCTCCTACCTAGCCTACGGGTCACTATGACCATTGGCTCGGGACTCCTCGACTGGAGTAGTGGGCGGAGCGTCCTCCGACTGCAAGTCACTCATCGTTTGAGCGCTAGTCTGCTCCTCAGACCACCTGGACTGCTCGACTGCACCCACAGCAGGCAGGGCCTCCTCCAGCTATGAGCTTGGCGTTGGCACCGGTCCCATCAGTGCATAAGGGCTAGTCCGCTCCTCGGATCGCCCAGGTCGCTCAGCCGCATCCACCACAGACGATGACAGAACCAACGATGCCACCAAGGGGCGTGGTGACCGTGTCCACTTCGCCGCCCATTCACTAATGACATCCACACTTGCTGCACGCTTCCTTGATGCAGGGACCTCCGCACACCGTGTGGCCTCCTACTCCTCACCAGCGGACGTCATCGTAGGGTCGCGATGCTCTGCTGAGGTCACAGCGACCCCCCTAACTCTCCTCCTCATCGGAGAAGACCATGTCATCCAAATTTGTAGGATCATCTGACAAGAGTTCTGACTTGATGTCGCTCCTATGTTCCCCGGCCCTCATGCGCCGGGCGACCTCCTTCTTCTTCTCTTCCTTCCACTGAACCTCCTTGGTTCTCTTCTTCTTCTAGGCGTCTGCCGCCTCCCTCTAGGCGGCCTATCAGGCCTTGCCCTCTGGTCCCTTAGGAAGGTGTGGTCGGGACTTATACCTTTCAAGCCCCTACAAAACGGATGGCCCAGGATTAAGAAACAAGAAAAGCAGAGGAAGAAACATGAACAAAATAAGGGATCATACTAGGTTGGACACGACCGAAGCATTAAACGGTATGGGTCTCCCCACAACCGTATCCTTGGGCCTCAGCTGCAGCACCCAGCCAAGGTGACCCCAAACCTCGTCGTCTCATAGGTCCTCTGGCAATGCATGGTCCGGGTCTGACCAGCCACCGTACATCCACATCGGCCACGTCCTCTCCGCCAACAGCACAACCCGGCGGCAGAAGAGGGTGTGGAACACCCGCACCCCATCAAGGCTAAGCCTTATGAGCTTCTGCAACTCCTCCTTGATGATCTCCACCTTGTGCCTCTCTGTGCGGATGCAACCCCATGACCAACTTTTCTGCTTCACCGGCCTCCCACTAGTGAACACCGAAAACGGCGCCTCCACTAGAATCTAGATGTAAAACCACTCCCCATGCCATCCCTGGTTGGAGTCACATGGGGTGTACGCAGGATACACACCTCCCATGCTTGGCTTCCTCTGTAGGGCGAACCCTCCCATCGGTGTGGTCTCGGCCGAATTCCCCGCCATCATAGCTCTCTGGAGAAGAAAAGTCGAAAGAGATCCACATGCGGCTCCATCCTGAGGAAAGCCTCATAGACGTTGACAAAACCAGCGATGTGCAGCACCCCCATCGGATTGAGGTGCTGCTGCTCTAGGCCCCACTTGTTGAGGAGCCCGTGCAGGAACTAGTGCGTGGGGTATCCTAATCCACGCTCATGAAAAGTGAGGAAAGAAACCACCTCGTTGGGATGAGGTTGCGGGAACTCCTCCCTCCTAGGGACCCTCAAGTGTGCCACCTCCTATGGCGGCAGAAACCCCTTCGTGACAAAAGCCTTTAGCACCGATGCCCTCACGGTGGATGACCTCTAGTCCGCCATTTCGAGAGAAGGCGGTGGTAGATGAAGAACAGGCAAAAGAACATAACGAAAACCCTCTCCCTTCTCCTACTTAAGGAAAAGGGAACAACGGTTAGGGATGGACACGCCGATCAGGGAAGCTGGAACGATGGGGTGAGAATTTCTCTCCTTTCCATTTAGTGCAGATAAGACATGCCCTAACCGATGAGACATGCTCTGCCCGACGGAACGACTCCTGATAAGAAGGGACGTGGCCTGGCCATGGCCCACCACTACCGCATGACCAACCACTACCACACAATGGGCACAGGAACCGAAGCACCACTGCACGTGGGTGGCTCCCCACTGCCCCAGGCCAGACCTAGAAGAACCCAAAGCAAAATCTTTCATCGGAAGAAACCATCTAACCCCCTGAGTTGATCGAATCACTCAGGATAGACACCGAATGACAGGTAAGGAAGTGAAGGGGCGCCCCATGTAGGCCATGCTGACTCCATCATGAACAACAAGCATAGGTCTCGGTTGGATGTTTCTGACTGAAGCTCTCTAAACCCCGTCACTCAGGTCGTCCAGGGCCCAGTTGGACTTTTTTGACTGAAGCTCTCCGAACCTTATCACTTAAGCCATCAAGGTGAGCACTACCAACCCCCTCTATTTGCTTACAATCATTCCATACATCCATAAGCACATTCATTCCATACGCCCGTGCCTCCTGAACAATTCGGGCCCTAAATCGCTTGGGGGCTTAGGAACTAAGCATCGCACGTGCAGCGAAATGCACTAGAACGCTCTGTGTTGCATCACGAAGCAGTGGTTGCCTCATTTGACATGAGCAAACAACAGAGCTCGGGGAGAAAACTATAGATAAGCACCATGTGGCCTTCGCCCGGTCTAGCAAACTGGGTCATCTCAACCTTCTTGTCCGATCCTAAACCTCTTGCTAGGCCCATAGAATCTCCATCGAGGGGAGGCCGTTAGGCCACCCGGGTTGGTCTCCGAAACGACCTAGGCATCTGTCGGGTTGCAGGTAAAGGAGTAGTGGAATGTCACAAGAGGGCTATGCCGACCCCGTCACAAACGACGGACCCAAATTCCACTCGATCACACCCATTAGCGAACTCACCGAGCTAGTCTTTGAGCCTGAGCGATCGGGACAAGCGATGAAACTCAGCCCCTCCGGTTGTGAGGAACCGGATGGGGTAACGCACATAACTCACATCAACCCCCACGAAAGCCCAACAAGGCTTGGGGGCTCAATGCCAAAAAACCTTAGGACCGCGACTCCGAACTCACATCGATAGGATCTATGACATCCGGCTATGGCTTGGGACCATGACTCTAAACTCATGTAACGGCTTCACTTTCGACTGTGCTCCAAAAAATCTAGGGACCGCGACTCTGAACTCGCATAACGGCTTCACTTCCGACCGTGCTCCAAAAATCCAGGGACCGTGACTCTGGACTCACGTGAAAACTAACGAACTAACTGCCTTGGCAGCCCAGGCTACGCTAAGGCCAAGGATCCATGACACCAGGACCCATTGGCTCGGTCTCATCCGTCCCCTGAACTAACCATTTCAAATCCACGGCGCGCACCGACGCTAGGATCAGTGAGCTCTCTGACAACCGAACTAACTCCCTCACCCAATCCATGGCGCACATCAACACCAGGATCAGTGAGCTCTCTCACGCTTGGACTAACTTCCTCGCCTGATCCATGACGCGCATCGACACTAGGATCAGTAAGTTGAAAAAATTCCTCGGCTACACAATGACACCTTGGTTCACAAAAATCCATCTTAGACTAAAAACATACACACATGCTCACTGAAACAACACCCCCCAGTCAGTTCTACCCGAACCACCTAGGGGCTCGGGGGCTATACCCATGGGTGCGCTTGCACGCACCCGCTGACAAAACAGAAAACTTCCCCTGATGACACAGAACACACCCCAGATGGTTCTTCCCGAACCACCCGAGGCTCGGGGGCTACACCCACGGGTGCGCTCACGCACACCCATTGACAAAACAAAAATCCCCCGGACGATTCTACCTCAATTGCCTAGGGGCTCGGGGGATCCTGTTGGGTTCATAAACCCAGGGTCCCTCGGGGACCAGCTTCTACGCCAAGGATCGGCCCAAGAGTCTAAAAACTACAGGGCAAAGGGGCGGTCCAACAACTGACCGAAATGCCAGGCCCAAGAAGAGCAACGCCCGCTCGTCAGCTACTTCAGCCCACCTATCCGACTGGAGCACTCAATTCGGGCTCCAGCCATCTCCGGATGGCCTCTCCGATCAAAAGGCCTACCCTGAGCCCTACTTCTGACTCTAACCCCGCGTCTCTCCGACCGGGGTACATAAGAATCTTCCTCACCGCTCTTCTCTGACCGGCGCAACCAAAGCCGACTAGGGCCATTCGACCGGGGATGCCCGCTCGGAAGGGACCAGGGACAAGCGGAGCACGCGAGTCAAACCACGGCATAGGGACCATACCCTATACACCTGCGGGAATAGTATTCCACAAATGCCCTAACACAAATAGTATTGTAGGCGCCGACATTTATCCCTATAGTATTGTGGGCGCCGCTGGACTCCCATATGGCAAAAAGCCCCTCACATCAATAGTGTTGTAGGCGCCGGGATTCACCATACCTGGTAAAACATGGTAAGACTCCTCATATGCCTCTAGGCATCCAACAGTATTTTGTAGGTACCGACGTCAACCCTTCCTGAAGAAGATAGCGTAACCTCCCACATGCACCTGACATTCTACAGTGACATCAATAGTGTTGTGGGCACCTACCATTATCCAATCCTCATCAACATGGGCAACAAGGCTTAAAACACATTCGTACCCTCTCCCTCTCACCTGTAAAGCCATCTCCTTCATCTATGAAAGGGGATGCACTCCCTCCAATAGAAAAAAGACCGATCAATTCAAGTTTAGTCCCTTTAGATTCATTAGTCCAATAGCTTACAACCACTGAACCGCTAGGTTCGGACCTCAAGCACCCACTTGAACACTTAGCTCATAGCAGAGTCCCCGTCACTCTAGGCCCTTCCGATCGAAGCCAACTGGGCCTCTTGCACCCCCCATCTTTCTCCTTCTTGTTTGTAACCCCATAGCAAACTTCGAGCACCTGGGCTCAGGAATAAAGTCACCGACCGACCTTGACTGGATGTAGGGCACATTGCCTGAACCAGTATAAATCCTGTGCCATTGAGTGCTAGGCCACCTCCGATCACAACATACAGCAAAACTACAAATATTCACTAGTTGGTCACTTTCTGTACCAACAATGGGCTTAGTATCTTAAGTCGCTATGTCATCAACAAAGAGAAGTATGAGAGTTAAGAGTTAGGTTGTGAATTGATAGGGCATAGTTAGGTCAGTGTTTAGGTCATTTGCTTTGCTTAGATTGTTAGAGTGGTTGAAGTTTGTGCTATCTAGTTTAAAGTTTGTGTTAGATTGGATTGTGTAATAAAGTGCCCTATGATATTAATGGAATCTTGTTATTATTACCTGTTCTCTATCTCTTTTGGATATGTGTTTGCCTTCACATGTTGTGCATAAAGGTAAATAGGAAATAAGTGTGGGAGAAGCACACCATGACAACAGAATGGAATTCGATCACAAAAATCGGAAGATTCAAGAAGTAATGGACCAAGAACCATGTTGACCAAAGTTGGGCTCGAACAGGCTCTAGACCAAGCTGCTCAGTCTCCCCTAGGGGCTGGCTGGCTCACTACAGTGTCCCATCACCTTGTGCTTCGTCCATGGTTAGGTTTGCGGCCCATATGTTCTATTTTCACATATTATACTTTTTGTTTTGAACCAAATTGAAAATCCTTAGATAAAACAACTTAAAACCTAAGGAAAGATTATTTTAGTCATGACTAAAGGATAGACTCACATAACACTTCTCCTAGAAAGTCTTGCTACTATTGGGAACTTATTATTAGGGACCCCATGTTACTTAAGTTGTTGTGGAATGAGATATAGTAGAATAATGAGAACTTGATTCTTGATGTCTTGTTATTGGAGAATTTTATTTCAAAAAGTTAAAAGAGTAGCTACACCTCTCCTTTGTGGTAAGCAATGTCCCACCAGAGCCAAACATGATATGATAGACTAGGAAACCTTCTAATATACTACTTGTCATTGTATTGAGTTTGGTCAAACCTTGTGACCCTTGTTGAGAAATTTATCATACTCTTCAGACAAAGATCATGTACACTCCACATATACCTGCTACTCCTACATTGGGAGTATGCAATAACATGTTTTCCATCCACCCAAAAATTCTCTACTCCTGCACTAGGAATAGACACAAAAATATGTTTGTTAGAATAAATGCTCCAAGCTCTTGTAAATACCTCTCTTGAAAAGTTTCAATTGTAGAAGAAGAGGCATGGGCTATGAAAGAGTTATTCATGATAGAAAAAAGAAAAGTATTGAAAAAAATGGACAAGTGTCTGAGATATCTAAAATAATGGGTACTTAGATGCCTGCCTGGAAAAGAAGAAAGAGATGAATAAGATAGTCCATGTTTTCTTGCAAAAGTTTTCAAGTTTAAAATAAGAGAGACGTGTTTCAAGGAGCATAGTAGAATTAGGTTAGCCACCATATACATATCCACACACATGCACATCTTGATCTAAGAGTATGACATTTTTTCTCCTTGGATCCATGTTTTGACTTTATAATATAAGCAACGCAAGTATGTTCTCATATTTATCCCTACCTGAGCTCCACATAAGCTTTTAGAAGTAGGTAAAAAGAAGGCAAATACATTAATGCCTTGGTAAGGATCCAAAAATACCACATATATTGAGTGATTTGAGAGTACCACAAAAGGAGAAGGTAAGCTATGTTTTGTTTTCAAAAATCTTAAAATGTTTCTCCAATTGACTTGACTGAAGAAAAATGATGATCTGTTTCAAGCTGTTCCATTCTTCAACCGCTCAAAGTTTCATGGTAGACACCTTGAATCCTGCAATGCATGTATGACTAGGAATGGTTTTATGTTCATGACTTGTCCTAAAGTTATGTCTTGAGTAATCCATCCTTTTATTAAGGACAAGTAAAAGCCTAAGTGTGGGGGAGTTTGTTGATGGTAGTTAATGTTAATCACAAACCATCAATATACCTTACATAAATGACTAAAATGGATCACCAACATAGACTTAGGGGTTTTAACTGACAAATTCCATAACTTTTGGTGAATCTGTGATTCTAGCAGGATTTAATCAGAAAACGCCAAGGATGACTTATTCGTTAAAGGAAATCACATAATTCTGCAGGATAAACAACGTGGGAAGTCTCTAGAAGACTCCAGAAGGCTCCCCACCAAAGCCCATCCTGAGCCCTACCAGGTGGGGCTAACTGGTCCTACATGCAGGCCGGCCGGCCTATGGGACCGCCCTGTCAGCCTCCCATTGCAAGGTCGGTTCTCCGCTGCCTCCTAGATTGCATCTATGCCATTTATGCAGGTCGGTTTGATCCAAGAGATCCTAATTGATGCTTCGACCAATATATATCTGCCTGAACCCCCCTCCATGGCAGACCATGCATTTGATCCTGAGAGCCTGAGGGCCAAAAATCCTAATTCATTTCCACTAAAATCAGAGCTAGCAATCAAGAGAGGATTAGTCCTCAATAGGATCTAGTCTTGTATTAGAGATAGAGAGATAGAGTGAGAGGGAAGAGTTTTGGAGGAGTCCCATCCTGTCAGTGCTCTCTCTACGGCTTGTACCCTGGCAGAATCAAGTTCTTCTTGAGCTTGTTTTTAAGATTTCTCTAGTAATCGACTTCTAATTTAAGTAAGCATCTTATTCATATTGTTCTTCAGGTTTGTAGCTCTCTTTTGAGTACTTTAATCCTTGTAGCTCCCGGGTTAAAGTAGTATTCATAATGTAAGCGTGGTGCTTAGACTCGGTTACACGTGGATGTACCCTACTTTCCAGATCGATGGTAGTTCGCGAGGGTGACTCTTATAGCCTCGTTGAATCCATTGTAGTCCACCTCCTATTAGTAGACCTAGAAGGACTTTGTTGCTATAGGAAACATACTCTACCTGTGTTTTCTCTAGTAATATCCACAGAATTGAACAATAAAAGACAAAGCTTACCAAAGCTAGAACAAGAAGACCTCTGCGATCTCCTCTATGCCCCTATTATCTAGCCTTGATTGTGAAGTTGGGTTAAGTTAGATTTGGATATTCTCACACATGTTTCCTTGAGTTTGATATTAAACTAGATACCTATTGCTAGTCTTTACCAATTAAATCTAACCGCTAATTAGTACACAAAAAGAGGAGAAATTGGCAATCTTAAAGCACATATGCATTTACTATAAATGAAGTTCCACATGTATTTGGAGAACATTATTTTGTAGGTCACAAACACAAATACCTGGAATAATTCATCAAAAGGCGCTTTTCAACGTTGATTTGCGCAAAGGAACAAGGGAGACACCCATCAACTCAGTGCAAATCATGCATAGCACCACCGGGCTCTGATCCAGGACTAGCCTAGAGCCTGGCATGTGAAGGCGCTGGCAAGGCGGCTCAGTCAGGGGGGTAGTCGACCCCAAGGGGCGCCCGACCCCCTACCAGCACTGCTCAGCCACCCCTTCGATAGACGGTGGCATGCTCCCATGCAGAGGCGGTGGAGCTCCTATTTCACACCAATTATAGCTCATAGCACTGCCTTGTACCTTGTATAAATATAGGCGTACTCCCCTCTATAACACACACAACACATTGAGCATCACCTCACACACCTCACTCACTCTTGTAGATTTTCCTTTTTAGTAGTAGCTTTAGAGCAAGGCAAAGCTACCTTGGAGAGTTTGGCTCCTTGGAAGAAGAGACCTTTGGTTATGAATAGAGATATGAGTTCTTCCAAAGTTATGCTCTCATATGATATTTATAGTCGTACTTATGAACTAGAGTATAGTTATTGTGTTATAATCTTGATATATGAACTAGTCTATAGTTTGTGTGTCATGAGAGTAGCACACTTAATTTTATGCTTAAACACTCATATAACTTATATAATCAAAATTAGAACTAAGTTGAGGTGGTGGTTCATCGTACCGTCAGGTGTGCCCAAGTCCTTTACCTATCGATATGTGGGGTTGGAGACCCAGGGGGATTTGGGTAGTTTCTGTATACGCAGTCATGGTGCTTGGGTATGGAGAGATAGGTGAATGCATTGTCCCTTTCCATGGTTGAGGTGGTAGGTAGCAGGTGGTGACAGCCCTATCTGACCCTTGTAATCCCTAGTACTCGGTGGCCTCCCGACCTGCTTCACACTTAGCCCTAAGACTAATTATGTAACTTGTATGATAATTAACTAATCTTTGTATGACTATACTAGACCAATGCCTACTCAACCTAGGATTATTCTTTTATTCTTTCTTTTCTATTTTATCCTTTGAGGAATGCCAAGTGTGTCCCCACTATCTTGAAATCACCATTTTCACCCCTGCTATAAACATTGGTGTACTTGCAAGCATTATTATTCAAGTTCATATCCATACTAGACTCTTAATCAAATGCCTTCCTGTTTACACCAAAATTTAGGAGAAGAGCGCAGGAACTCACAGGCTTCCAAGATTGTGCTAATCAAGAAATCAATTGAGTAGGGATTGATATCTACCAGGTCGAATGCGACACTGGGATTGGTTCTCTCCAAATGATGTCAGCAGATAACGATGACGGGATATGATTGGCATCGTGAAGATACATATCAGACTCTACAAAAAGGGAAAGATTAGAGTCCAAGTTACCTTAAAATAGGAATGTTCTCTTTGTACCAAAAATTGTATTGAGTCATACTCAAGTAGGATTTGTTTTTAGGCTCCGGGTATAAATACCAAACCCTGGCTATTGTAGAAGACAACAATCAATCCAATATACAAGTCATTTACTTTTTTGGCTTCGGACACCCCTTAGGAGTAGGAGTAGAGTAGATCTCAATGAGTTCTTCAGCAAGTACGGCTGCATCGATCCGGTCAACCTCCACTGCTTGTTGTAAGTACCGTCATGGCTTATACCTCTGTTTGTACGGCTGCATCGATTCGATCGACCTCCACTGTGACTCTAGTATAAGTTAGTTATTGATTCTTGCCTAGTTCAAGTATGGCTGCATCAATCCAGTCGACCCCCACTACATGTACTAGATCAAGGTCAAGTTATCGGCTCTACCATAGAATGGCCGCCTTTGGTAGATTCATTAAGTTACCGATATTGCTTATTGCTTTCATTATTTATCTAAATTACAACAATATCACTCTACTCGATTGGGATTGATCTAGATTGGCCTTATATCCTATTTAGCCCATCATTTGTTAATCTAAAACTGATCTAATCTGTACATTAAATGATGAGTTACGTTTTATCAGCTGTTTTACATCAATCTTGATCGTGCATAGCGTGCGGTTAAAGCATGTTGCGTCTTGAGTAGATTTATTGGCTAGCGAAAATCGTTCCATGGCCTGTTATTATGGCCTGTGTGATTCTACCTCACACCCCACTGTTAGCACCATGGAGTGGGGATCGTTATTTGGTAGGTCTATTCCGGATAAGGCATGACTTTAACTGTGCGCTATGCCTGAATCGGCTGTTTTAGCCGATATCGAGTGCTTTCACGAACAGTTCGCATCACGAGACTATTGAAGTAAAGATAGGTTGAAAGATATGTTAGCCCCATGATCTTATTATTGTATTACGGCTTGCATGATTCTGCCTCATGCCCCACTGATATTAGTAATGAGTTAGGGTCATCGAGTCTATTATTATTTCTATGGCCTGCATGATTCTGCATTATGCCCCACTGATCATAGCGATAGATGAGATCTAACATGTTCATTAGATTTATCTTTATTAAATGGTTAAATGGTGTTGAATTGTTTCTTTATATAAAAAGTGGTTCAGTTGCTTGTAATCATTGGCTCGGCATAAACCAATCATTGTTGATATCTTATTGCCATTGATTAATATCTGCTCAAATAATGACATTTATCTTGAATGATAACCGATTCTTCTTATATAACCCAATGAGCTTTAACCGATTTATTCTCATGAATATGCTAGAATCGACTGTTTAGTCGATCTCCTTTCATATTGGCTCTCAGAACCGCTCATTCGGGACTGTCTGGCAACATCAGCAAGTTCTGCCCATAATTACTAATAAGCTTTCTCTCCTTGTCAATTATAGGGTCAAATTGATTGGCACATCTCGGGAGGAGTGTGCAGGATCGACCATCCCTACACTAAAGCTAGGTGGATCTACAACTCCATCGAGCAGACCCTTCCGGCTTGCTGTGTGTGTCCTCAGCATGAGACAAAAATTCTATGTCGACACACATTTCTAGCACGCTCGGTGGGACCCCACAATTGTCATGGCGGTTCACAACAAAAGTGACATCCTTATGCTACATTATGAAGATCTACCTGATGGGGATAAGGGTATCATCAGCAAAGCTATAGAAGAATTTCAGAACAAATGTTTGTTGTCCTACACCAAAACATGTGACAACACAATTGTTCAGAAATTTCCACTACCAAGAGTTCTATTACACGGGTAGACACATATAACTGAAGATGAAGACAGGCATTTCTTTAAGGAAGTTGTAGACAAATCTGTTCGTGATGCCATATTAAGCCATAACAAAGCTTTCATGGACATATTCCACAACGTCATGAGAGAGGCGATTCATGGATTTCCAGTTGGTCAAGGCGGACCGACTTATTACAACATTCTAGATCTATCGACCCAAGGGACTAATCAAGTCGGTACAAGCCATCAAGAACCAGCACCAGCTTGTAGTGGTGATGTCTAGACAGTTCAGGGTTCATCTGAACAGGCTCAAGGAACTACTGCAAATCAGATACAGTACAATCCTGGACCGTCAGTACAGCATGTGCAATAGCCAATGAGCAAAGTCAGAACCAGGTGATCAATTTTGGTATATTAGGCCACATACCGTCGTTGGCTCAAAAAATAGCACCATCAATTCAAAGGATCTGTAGAGATATAGATCCTTATGTCTACAATCAGAGACTTCAAGTAGCAAGCCAGCAAAGGGCCCAACAGATCAAGATTCCACTAGGGTATCACTATGGCAGGGATTATAACACCCTTCACATGATGCCAAATCCAGGATACCAAGGCACATGGGATTTCAATCCATAGATGGGTCAGCAGGTGCAAAGAAATCCAAATCCGCAAGCTGATGAATTACTGCTGAGGGTGACCGAGATGATGAAGAATCAGTTTGGTCTGAAGCCAAAAGGGCTGACCTTTTTGTACAAACGCCCATATCCAGAATGGTATGATTTGGTCGCTCTTCCAACAAATTATAGGCTCCCAGAATTCACTAAGTTCACTGGCCAAGACAGTACAAGCACGATAGAACATATCAGTCGGTATCTTACACAATTGGGCGAAGCATCAGTTGAGGATGCCCATCGAGTTTGTTTCTTCTCTTTGTCCTTATCAGGGCCAGCCTTCACTTGATTTTCATCATTGCCAGTCAATTCCATTGCCAATTGGGCTGACCTAGAGAAGAAGTTTCATACATATTTTTACACTGGGACTGGAGAAAACAAGATTACCAATTTGACAACTATAAGACAGAAGACTAATGAATCGGGCATTGAATTTCTTTAGAGGTTTCGAGAAACCAGGAACTTGTGCTTCTCCTTAAACTTGGCTGATGATCAACTAGCTACTTTAGCTGTTCAAGGAATGCTGCCGATGTGGAAAGAAAAGCTGCTAGGACAAAAATTTGACAACTTGGGTCAATTGGCTCAATGAGTAGCAGCACTCAATAGCCAATTCCAGAGTATGCGCAGAGATACCTGGTTCTAGAAGAGTACCATAGTAGCCGAAGCTTTTCTTTAGAGGTTCCAGAGTATGCGTAGAGATACTCAATCGATGACATCTATGAAGACGAAGAAGAAGAGGTTGCTGCGACTGAATGGAATTGGGGCAAAAAGACAATGATGGTGCCAAATCCTTGGGGAAGAGGAGTTGAGGAGAGCTGTGACTTTGATGTCACCAAATTAGACAAGCTCTTTGATTTCTTACTTGAAAAAGGGCAGATCAAGTTGCCCGATGCCCATGTCATGTTGCCCCTTGATCAATTAAAGAATAAGAAATTCTACAAGTTCCATAATGCTACTTCTCATTCCACCAACGAATGCATAATTTTCCAGCAGCATATATAGATGGCTATTCAGTAGGGGAGGCTCAAATTTGATATGCCTTAGAAAATGAAAGTTGACAATAATCCTTTCCCAGAAGATCTAAACATGGTTGATGCTAGCCTATTCAAAGGAAAAACTAAGGTCCTAACATCAACCAAATCAAAAGAAGGTGGAACAGTCGATCCCAAGATGCAAATATCGGCTGACGAGTATAGAGAGATTAGAAGACGTCGTGCCGAGCAAAAGAGCCGATACGAGTAGGGGGAGACATCAAAAGCAGAGACGACAAAGCCATGGGTTACATCTTGGATTTGTTGAATAAGTGGCAGTGGCAGAAAGAAAAGGATTATTAGCATTGGTTAAAGGATCAAGCGTACTAGCATCAATTGAAAGAAGGGAGGTATGAAAGGAAACAAGCCAAATTACATTGGAATTGTCCTTTCTTCAGACATTGCTGGAATGAAGGTTTGAAGTTGCCTACCAGACATGACTGTCCAGAATGTAGCAATCAATATTAGGAGTATAGGTAGTCTCAAACCAGCCGCTGGTCTATCCATGCTCAAGATGCATATCATCATAATAACATGGATCGGCGCTTAAAAAATAAAAGTGTTCATGATTGGCTTGGAAAAATAGTTGTTGACCAAAACTTGGCTGATCATGAAGAGAAAGGCAATGAAAGAAAATATGTTTGGCAGGAGGGCCAATGGTGTCTAGGAGATTTAACAAGAAGCCAGAAGAGAAGGGTGCAACGCCTAAGGAATAAAGAGATGGAACAGGCTCAGGCATCCGGTAAACCTCAAGTATGGCGTACCAAGCAGACAACCGATAGAAAGCAACCATTGGCTAATATCCAAATGGCTTTTCTGTTGCCATCAGAATTTAGAGCTCTGGCAGATCAAGAAGTTTATTTGGATTTCGATGAATCAGAGTATGAGGAGATAGTTGCCAAGTTAACGGTTTTACAGCAAGCAATATTTGACAAACCAGTAAAACATCAGCACTTAAAAGTGTTATATATGAAAGGTCTTGTTGATGGAAGGCGATGAACAAAATGTTGGTGGACAAAGGTGCTTCTATCAATCTTATGCCTTACACTACTTTTTGTAAACTTGGCAAAGGACCAGAAGATCTGTTGGAGACTGACATGATGCTTAAAGACTTTAGAGGTAATACGTCTAAGACCCGAGGGGCAATAAGCATCGAACTAACAATCAGAAGCAAGACTCTGCTCACAACATTCTTCGTCATTGATGGAAAAGGGTCGTACAGTTTGCTCGTCGGTCGTGATTGGATTCATGTGAACTATTGTATACCATCAACCATGCATTAGTGTTTGATTCAATGGCTTGGAGATGATGTCCAGCTGGTTCGTGCTGATGAGTCCATGAGCATCACAACAGCCGATCTAGTCTTCTGGGAACTAGGAGACTTTGAATGTTTTTCTAGCAAGTCATGGGAAGGAGGCTTCATTAAGATCAGCAATGAAAGCCAACAGCCGATGCAAGCGATTGACTCTAAGAGTTTGTTTTAGTAGAAAAGTCATGGCTTCATGCCAGCCGTTGGATTAAAGGAAAAATAAGCATTGAGTTTTGGAGATGGATTTAGGCCGACGTATGTGAATGCTGAGTCAAAGTGTAAGCGTGAATCAGAGTTAATGAATTTCTTAAAGAAGTTCTATTTTGCTTAATAGGACATTTGACCTGGGTTGATTAATCATTTGACCTTTGATATGAAAAGTTCTACAGGGTGTTATCATAACATTTGATCAACGCTTGATAGCCGATTCGTTCTCGGTTCTCATAGCCGGTACCAGCAGGGTATCGCCTCTAGTTCAAAAAATAAAAATCTTCAAAGACAATGAAAGCTGATACGATATGTATCACCTATAGAGCAAAAACCAAAAGCAAAAAAAATAGTCATACACAAGGGCATTGCACTGAGGCGCATACATGAAAGAACAGGAGTCTTTGTTCATCAGATTACCCTAAGTACAGACTAATCAAAGACCTTGTTCACCACATCCTGAGTGGATGTGATGTCTACTATGGCCTCCGCTGCCATGATGAATTCTTCGAGTAGGTCCTCATGCTCCTTAGGGCTATTGCCCATTGGGAAACCAGTCTCCATGGCATGGAGCTCATACCCAGTTTGGACTTGTGCCGTGGTCAGCGTCACCGCCGCACCATGACGAACGCCGTGGAGGGTGATCTCCCAAATGCGGACTGGGATGTCTTAGAGACGAATGTCGATAGGGGAACCCCATGCATTGACGGCATCCATGGCCACGTTCGCTGCCAATTGGAGAGACTCTAACTGCACCATTAGGGCTGATAGTCATAGGAACAAAAGAATATCAAGATAAAGCTAATGAAAATCAGAATGAGGCATTCTTGGAATTTATCTTACCCACCACCATGGCGTCAGACTCGACCAGCCATGCTCGAATGGCGCTAGCCTCCTCCTCAGCCACATGAAGGGCGGCCTGAGAGACTCCGAGGCAAATCTCTAGTTGGCCGTTCTCCCAAGTCGCCTCAGAATAATGATTTGAGCCATCCTCCACTCATGAAGGTAGCGCCGGGCGTCGTTGCCATTGTAGGAGTCAGAAGAATCCAACAACAAGGCTAGCACAGAAGATGCGGCGTTAGAAGGCCCACCGGCCCTGGGGAAAGGACAGAGACTGTCATTCACAACAAACCTATAGGCGAGTTAGAATAGTTCATCATCATAAATGAGAAATGTCAACCTCACCTCATGCGTCGGAGATGGTGGTTCATCGGCATATTCCCCTCCGAGATCTCCTCCGTCGCTCGCTTGCCGCGGTTATCCTCGCCGACCATGGATTTGACTGCATCTATAAGAAGGGAAGGGAACCGCTATAGGGTTTTGGAAGGCGGAGAAGTGCAAAGGAATAGTTGCGAGTGGAGATGTGTTCAAGGCCGAAACCATTGGCTGGTATTTGAAGCCACGAAGCAAAGAGGTGAATGCCTTGGGAAGTGCAGTAGACAACCGCAATTAATAGAAGGCGAATCGTCGCCTCACTAATGTCAAAGAGAATACGGTGTTGGGCGACTGAAGGTAGAAAATCGGAGGGTTCTCTTAATGAAAGCTGTGTTATAGACTCAATTGGATTGAGATTAGAATTCTAGGATCGACTGTTTTAAATTGGCTCTTTAGCCGAAACAAGAGATACAATGAGACAGCAGGAAAGTATGGTTATCGTCAGTTTTACACAAGATACATGTGTTAACCTATGGGTTATGAGTTAAAAACATCCTAGATAATTTTCAATATTTCTAGTCAGACAACATCAGCTTCTGCAATCTTTTGCTCGTATTCTTCGGTTATTCTAGGAGTGTTCTCAAGACTACTATGAATGGCTCTGCTTCCTTTCACTTTGGCCAACAGTTCCTATTTCTTTTGTTTGATGGCATCAGGCATTTGGGCCAGAGTAGACTTGCGATGATCAATAGCAGCCTTCACATTTTCTAGCTCCTTCTCAAGTTCAGCACGCCTGATTTCTAGTTGGGAAAGCTTTGGATCGGTCCTGAGGGAAGAATTTTTCAAATCATCAATCAGCCGCATCAACTCTTTAGCCTCTTGCCTGTTAGAGTTATCCTTGGCCATCAAAGCTTCACGATTGGATAGATTCCTCTGAGTCTTTTTCACCTTCAGGGCTTGATCTTCAAAAGCAGAAAAATATGATAAAACTCTGGAGAGGGCTAGAGATGGATTGCCCTTTATAGCCAAGAAGACCCTCTGCATTGAATCAGTATCTTGGACCAAATAGGCAACATTCTTCTCAAGCATTGCCAATATGTGTCTTAGCCGATTTCTGGTCTCCTCTGATAGAGCTTCGCTAGAGGAAGTAGTTGATGATTTGATCTCATCTTCATCAAGATATTCCTCAAGATTGGGAGAGTTGCTTCAGGCTGGTGGATCAAATGCCTATGTAGGGAAGACTCGATTAGGAGGATTAGATCACTTTATAATAGAATGAACAAAGCAAGATGAGGTACAACACCTTTTCTATAGTAGCCATTTGAAGGGAAGAAATGGCTGACGAAACACCAGTGATATCTGGTTGAGTCAGCTCAGAAATCTCAACATCAGCATCTGCAAAGATCAGAAGATTTTTAGTTCATGTTTACTGTAGAGAGATAAATTGAACAAATAACTCCCTCACCATTAGTTGTTTACTAGTCTGGGGAATCAATAGTCTAAGTGTTGGCGGCGGCAAAACCACCTTCAACGTCGACAGGATCATTGAGCAGACTGTCAGGCTCCCGATCTTGCATAGGTGTTTTGTCAGGAAGTATCTAGCATAGCAGGAAATGAGATGAAGGGTATAAGACTAAATGAAAAGAAAATACCCCGGTAAGCATCGAAGTCAAAACTCACATTTTCTACTGTTGTGGAAGTATCGGTCATTTCAATCGGGATCGGCTCCCTTCGTGGAATAGCCAATGGGATTTTAGTTGGTGCTGAGTCAAATGCCTAGGATGGCAGTTCTGCACCCAGAATAGGTTGGGATGCAATGCTCGATAGCTATGAAGGGACGAGGTCAGCAAGTAAATATCATTTTTTGACAAGAAGATAAATTGTTTACCTGAGCAGCTAATGGTCTCGTTCTATGGAGTCTCTTCCCAGTAGTGGTTTTCTGGGTTGCCCCATGGACCACCTTGTGCTTTGAAGATTGATATGTCACAATTATGGGGGCAGCAAGAGTTTTCATCAATTTCTTCAGTGAAGGTGCAACCAATCCCATTCTTGAAACCGGGCATGGTGGCTGGTAAGCTATAGGACACCCCTTCCTATCCAAGTTCGGAGGATCAAATTCAACATCCTGAAAAGGTTGATTAGGACGGTTAACAGAGGAATTCGTCAAGCAGTTTTCTTGAAGAGAAATAGAAAATTACCTCTCTGTTAGAAGTAAATTTTCCATCTAGGGATATACACAAAGGATGGACTGATCCACAGAAAAGATGGGAGTGCCATTCTTGCCACCAAGAGTTGAA